>NW_010229007.1:0-37080 GCF_000690775.1 Eurypyga helias
GGGGACAGGGGGCAATGTTTTCCAGGATCCTCTAACTGTGTGACCTGACAGTGTTACACTGCTCATTGCAGGACGACACCAATTTGCTGCCTCTTGAGCAGTGAGTCTGACCTTTGTTTAGACAAACCATCTGATTTCTCTGCTCTCTCTCTTTCTGACCTACAGCTGCAAAGGAAAAGGAGTGTCCAGCAAAACTTCAAAAACCTAGAAACATTTAAGCCTGGATATGTTGAGGTGCCTGGGATCCCAGCCTCCTCTGGGAGGTGGTGGCTAAATCAGAGCTGACAAGAGTGTTCTCTGGGAGGAGATGCTTTTGCAGGCAGCCAGGCAGTTTATTTCCTCTGCAAGCTGGGCATGATGTACTGCTTGGGGAGGACAGGATGGCCTGCCCTTCGCAGCGATGGAGGCAGCTGCAGCAGCTCCTGTCCGGGTTTTGATGGTCAGCGCACTTTCCAGTGCCAGCAGCACTCTGAAGCCTGGCACAGGACCGCAGCGTTGGTAAAGCACCTGTGATCCCTTCCACAAGTACCCTCTCATCCTTATCTTTTGCAAAGGTCCAAGTAGTCCATCCCTCCCCACCAGCTCACATGCTGTGACACGAGATGCTCTTAGGTCAGGGCTGTACCACAGAGCAGTCCCCTGCATTGCTTCATGCTTCAAAGTGTAATGGTGGGAAGGATTTGAATGTGCTGGGATTTTCCTTTTGCTGGGTTGTTCAGCAGGGCATGAGCTGCCGTGTGCCTTTTGCTGGGTTGTTCAGCGGGGCATGAGAGGCCGTGTGTCACTGTGCATTAGAGACTGGCAGGCGGCCAGGTTTCACCGGATAGATTCAGCTGGGCTCGGAGCAGCAGAGCAGTAGGTCAGGGATCCATAGCTCATCAGGATAGCCTGGCCACTCTCCCTGGTTTCCTTCCCTTCAAGGATGTGGGCTGCTACAGCTGTGAGAGGAAAGAGGAGAGAGGATTCAGGTCCATCTGAAGACCCCTCAGGTCCGTCCGAAGGTAGGGAAAATGTATGCCATTTCCCTAAGCATCCAAACTTCAGTTTCTTTTTAGAAGTGAAATAGCTGCTCCTGCTTGTATAAATCCTGCATCCTCCCTAGCAGGTGCAAAGATCCTCATGTGTGGCACACAGGGCACTTCGGAGTACCACGGGGCTTCAATGAAGTGTTGCATCTATATTACAGCAGTGTGCAGAGCCCCTGGTGAGTTTCCCAGGCCTCACAGATGCTGAACTTCAGCCAAACCCAGTCCCAGAGGAGCCAGTGGAGGCACCAAGTCTTCCAGCTGCTCTCGCCAGCCGTGGAATGCCAGCCACAATGCTCCTGCAATTAGCTGATGCCAGTAGGGATTGAGTGGGCACCCAGAGCTGCTCACGCCGCTATGACCTGCACTCCCTGACTCTTTTGTTTGTATAGTAAGGAACAAAACTAGGATGACCTCTTGTTACTGCACAGGGTCTATCAAAGTCGTGGTCTCTAGCAGTCATGGGAGGAACTGCTGATTATATTGCAAATTTTATTGTAAATGAATGGTTCAACCAGGTAATAGGATTACTTCCACCAGCATATCTTACACAAAATGATGATCCTGTCCATTAGAAGGAGGGGAGACAGATGGCTGCGTGTGGATGGACAGTTGTTGGAAGAGGAGTATAGGATTCTCCTAATTCAATAACTGCTAGGACATTTGATCCTGTGCTACAGAAACCACATACTTCAAAGGCAACAGGAGCTGGGCCATAAGTAAGTGAAGATGGGGAAAAATCAATTCACCTTATCAAATACAGGTGTGGCTGGAAGCATGTGTCTAAGGCAGTGATGTATTTTTTTTTAATGCATAGAAATTAACAGTCTGGAAAAAAACTGCATTTCATCATTAAAATGAAATCCGGGAATCCCCATGTGCTTTACACTACCAGAGAGTCCGGGCCCTGAGCTCATGCCTGCCGTGCCCTCAGGAGCCCTGGCTACGGCCCCGTGCTGGGATCTTTGTTGCGGCTGCCTCGCAGCCCTCTCCTCTGCCTCCCTTTGCTCTTACAGAGAGCCAGGCTCCAGCGAGGGGCACGTCCTCAACACCCCGGGGCCCAACCCCTGAATATCTTAAATGTTACATAAAGAGCATGGTGGAGTTTTTTCCAGAGAGAAGGCTTTGTATATGCTGGCTTCTTGCTGCAATAAATTGGCAGATGATGCTCTAATGAGAACAATAATGCACCCACCCTACCGCCTTCGATCACTTATGTGCTGTTTTTCAGCTTGTGAAAGGCTCTAAAAGCTTTCACCAGACGGGTTGTCTGATTTTTAGGGAGTGTCAACTCGCGCTGTTTACCCCAGACAGTCAGAAGCCTGTTTTCACTGGGACAATTAATGTCTGGCTAAGTGACCAATATCTAGTTTGACCCCAGAAATGCCTGATTCTAGCCATTTCCCAGCAATTTCAGCAGTGGAGGCTGCCTCAAACCAGCATATCCAAACTGAGTGCTTCAATAAACCGCATAATGGGTGGCATGCTGGGGTGCAATCAATTGGCATCAAGTGTGCTGTGCCATTTCGCACCAGCTGACCGTCAGCAATAGTAACTGTGTGTAATACTGGTACTAGCTGTATTCTCCTGACAAAGTGATCTGTGTTCGCAAGCCTTCTCCCCTGCTCAGAGACATGCATGCAAGGGACAGAGTTGCGCTTCAATTTGCACAATCGTTTCCACTTGTTCAATTCTCTAGCTACAGTCCCATGACCATCTTTACTCTTTGTTAAAATGTTATTTGGCAACTCAGATGGACTCCTGTGGGAGGTTATCACCAGGTTGTGATTAAAATTACCCACCAAACAGCTGTTTCTTTGGAAGAAATGTATTGTTTCATTAATCTGTAAACCCACAGCAATTAAAACGGGGTTTTGAAACAACAAAAACAAGCTGTACGCATCCTGTCTCACCGTTTGGCTCGCCATTTCCCATGTGTTCGGCTTGTCTCAGTCACCTCTTCCTGCAGCATCTCATCCTGAGTGACTGAACTGACAGGTGATCTTTTATGACTTTCAGCATACCTTTGTCTACTTTAGGACCCAAATCATGGTCTCTACTTACTTATGCATCTTTATCTGAAGGGGAATCGACTCCATTTTAATTGCATATGAACGGGATGATAATAAAATGTTAATTGCTTTTTCTGCCCATGAACTGATCTATATCTAGCAGAATTTGCCCTTGATGATCCCGTAACATTGGCACAATTGCAAACAAATAAGCACAGACGTGCCGTTCGCATTAGAAGAACCCAGGTCTCTCTCCCATTGTTCCCAGGCTGCTCGATGCTTTTTCATTTCAGCAGCTGCATGTAGCATCACTGATGTGGAACTGCTCAGCACATATGCTGATATCACATATCTGCTATACTGGCCATCCCTACATGGGAGCTTATGTGCGATTTCTGTTGGAAGAAGGTGGTGTCTTTTTTTTTTTCAGGACTGAAATCTTCATTACCATTGATTAAACCACTTAGAAATGGCCCACTCATCTACCTCAGAGGAATCCTAGGTTCACAATACCCTGTTAAAATGTAGAGCTGCTGAAACATGTATCCGTCAACCATAGCTTTCTATGTCCTGCAACATACCTACTGCTGTGATAACTGAGCACCTGTCAAGATACTATATTGCTAGCCATGGAAATGGAAGTCCTCTCAAATTTATCAACAGAGAAGCTTACATTGCTGCCTGGCAAGTTTCTCAGCTTTTGTGACTCAACCTTGACCTCTAAGGATCTACTTCTCAGGGCGAGAAAGCAGCAAATTCTCCTTGCAGATTTAATCACTGTCTCCTCTGCTGTGGGCTCTGACTCACGAGGTGGTGGTGATATCTTTAGCCCAGACAAGACCATGTGAAATCAGTCACTACTATATGACACACACCATACACTCGTGCCCTAAGTGGTCTTTGGCATCCCAGGTTTCCAAACACCACCCACAGTGGAAAACTGCCCACCACCTGTGGCCACCAGCTGACCACCAATGGCACTGGTCACTGGCATCAGACGCTGACTCCAGGCCACATTTGAACTGCTGACCAAGTGCAAGTCACTCTTTATACTCTCGCTGTCCTTTGAGCTTCAGAAGGATGCTTACAGCTTTGCAAAAATGACATCAGGTGATATTAGACTGCGACTGGAAATTACCAGAGGTGAGTGCCGAGAGATTCCCATCTCTTAACAGTAAATTTCTCCATTATAACTTCCAGTAAAAGCAAATGTGATTTGTCCTGTGCACTGGCGTCTTTCTTTTCACAGGTCAGGTTTAAAGCCCCTCCCTTTCTTTTTGCAGATGCCTCCCTTTTCCTAGAATGTGTCCCAGATCTAGAGTCGATTCCTTTGCTGAGACTCTGCATTTCTCACCTGCTGATTGCAATTAGCCATTGCGCGCTGGGACCTGGAGAGCTGCTGAACAAGAAGCAAAGAGCAGCATGAGACCTTGGCAGTGTATGCTGTGAATAAACAAGAAATGTGGTGTTGTGTTCCTGAGGTGGCTCCACTGCAAAACGAGGTTCCCACGTCCCCATGTGTGCATCAAGGTCTGCTTTCGAAGGCTCAGCTTGCTCCTCACGCACATACACATTGCTATCACACGTTTGCCAGAAGAGAGACATGAGGAAGTAAAGGTTATTGCAGGTAAAAAACAACCCAACCATGGTCTTGTTAAGAAATCCTCCCAGTCACCCCTATCCTCAGGGAGCATCAGTCATCACAATGCAGAAATTACCTCTGGTCATGGTGGTTGCCATAATCGGGTACACACCAGGTGAGCTCTGGAGGTGGGCAGAGCCACCCCCATCCGCTTCCAGCTACTGGGGTCCTGCCAAGCCTGCTGTGTGCTCAGAGGCATCCACATGCTCTCTGAAGCATGGTTCCCAGTCGTCTGTACCTTGTTCTTCACCTATTTGTAAAGAAGCCAATAGCCATGCTGACTTACCTGCTGGGGTCAGGTAGGTTTTCATCTCAGATCTCCAAAGGAAACTCCCCAGGAGCCTGTGAAGATAAGTCAGCCTCCCTCCACATCATGCCCCAGGAAACCATCTTGGCATTCCCTCAGATGTTCGTTAACTGCCCAGTGCAGAGGATGATGCAAGACAGGAGTGCACCACGCCACTTGTGAAAACATCAATGCATGCCTGTTTCAGAGCAAATTTTCTGACAGGCAGTTATGGCCCATAGTCTGCATTATCCTAGAAATGGTAGGCAGTAGTTGCATTCACTTAGAAATTCATAATTACCAAGCCAAGGTGATAAGAATGCACACATTAATAGGGTTTTTCCCAGGACACGTCTCCCACTTCTTACTAAATTAAAAAAAAAAAAAAAAAAGAGCAAAGCAGTGAGATGGTTTCTCCTTAAAATTAGAGAATAGAACAAGGATGAACCTCAGACTGAAAAGGAACCCCACTACCTATGGGTGCTGAAGACCTGGGTGGTCCACCAACAGACCACTCACGTCACACCAGTGCAGCAGCCCAAAGGATGCCAGGCCCTCTCCTCCCCTCTTCCTCGGGGCCCCATGCAGAGGAGATGGCACTTCTCCACACTTCAGGGGCAGGGTTAGAGAAGAGGTGCCCACGCAACACTTGGCAATTGGTGATTCTTTTATGGAATGCAGGGAGACCTTGCGCAGGATGGATAACGATGCACAGGGTGTAGGTCCAGCCCAAGGCCTTTGAGATGGTGAGGGGCCAGGGCACGTGGCACATGAGAGCAGGCTGAGAGAACTGTCTCTGGTCATGAGGGTGGTGAGACACCAGATTGGGTTGCCTAGAGAAGTTGTGGATGCCCCATCCCTGAAAGTGTTCAAGGTCAGGTTGGACGGGACTTTAGGCAACCTGATCTAGTGAAAAATGTCTCTGCCCGTTTGGGGGGGGTTGGGTTTTTAAAGATCCCTTCCAACCTGAGCCAGTCTATGATTCTACGATCTCCTGCTTGCCAAGCACTTGCCTTTGGTCTGTGCCAGTCTGCTTTGGCCTGGTGTCTTGGGTCATGTCTGACATTCCTCTGGCAGCTCTGAGAGGTCATGCTGGGGTCTCTTCCTCCTGATGTTCCTGTAAATCGCAGAGTGGTTCAACAGCTGCTTTACTCGTGTGTATGTGTTCCTGTTCCTAATTAAGCCCTGAGCTATCCTGTTCACACTAAGGACTCTCTACAGGTTCTCTCAGGGAACCCTGCTCTGTGCTATGTGAACACATTGGCACAGAAATAGGATGCCATCCCTGTAAATCCCTGGGGATTGACCCACCAACACCACCTGAGCTTTACCCAGCCCCCTGGTCATAATACTCAGCAGAAAACCAGCTCTGGGAGGAGGATTTTGTTCTCATCTGTTGATTGCCTTGTGGGGCCCAGCAATGACATCACTTTCTCCAATGTGGTGCCATGTTCTGTTATACTGTATGCCATATATGCTCATTGGCAGGCATTACTGAACTGAAAGTCTTCCATTAACTGGGATAAGCTCACCATTATTTTAGTAGCAAGAGATGCTGTAACTATAGAATCATAGAACAGTTTGAGTTGGAAGGGACTTTTAAAGGTCATCTAGTCGAAACGTCCCTGCAAAGAGCAGGGACATCTTCAACCAGATCCGGTTGCTCAGAGCCCCATCCAGCCTGACCTTGAATGTTGCCGGGGATGGGGCATCTACCACCTCTCTGGGCAACCTGTTCCAATGTTCCACCACTGTCATTGTAAAAAATATCTTCATTATATCTAGTCTGAATCTGCCCTCTTTTAACTTAAAACCATTACCCCTTGGTAAGAGGGGTAATAGCCTTGCAACAGGCCCAGCTAAAAAGTTTGTCTGAGATGACGTGCTTTGCTTAAAAACCTATCCTTTTGGCATCCACCTTACTATCCACAGGGTGTTTGCATCCAGTCCTTTCAGAATAACACAAGGGCAACACAAATTATGTAATGGAAAAACTGGTTACGAATTAGGGAGTTTACAACCTCTGTTATGATCTAAAGGACACGCTGTGGAAAGAAACGATTGCAAAATGGTTGACTAGCAAGCACATGCTATGTATGGAAAATGTCAAACTATAACTTCCTGTGGAGCTGTAGAAGACTTGTCAATGTCGCTAGGCTAAAGGAGTTCCTTGAAGGATTAAGCTATGCTGCTGTCCGCCATTAGGTATATAGATGGAGTCCAGAGATTTTCAGAATATAGCCTCTGCCTGTTGGTAAAACCACAATGAACTTGCACATTTTTACTTCCACAGCAGAGCTCTTTTTGGCATTTGATTTAATCTGGGGTTGCTGTAGCATCCTCATTTTGGTGGATATAGAGGATCCAACTGAGAAAAATGTAACAATGTATTCAGCAAGTCAAATTTTTTACTGGTGAGTTCCACCTTTTTCTGGACTGGTTCCCAGGGGAATCACAAAGGGGTATGGCCTCTCTCCAGGATATTCAGCACTTTGGAATGTGCTGTAAAATTATTTGCCCTGAGCAACATTACAGGAGAAGCATCCATCATTTAACTTCACCACCAGCCTTCTCTTCTGAGGGATTCGTTGCTGATGATGAGTCATAAAGACATTGATTTTTAAATTTGCTTTGAATCGTAATTGCGTTCGTAAGATTACATAGCGGCTCCCAGGGATCTACTGAGTTTTTAAATCTACAGTTGATGCCTATTCTTCTCAGTTAAGTGCTATATAATGCACAAGATGAACTGGCAATTTTTTATTTTTATACTCATTGCTTTTGGAAAATGGTGTCTTCCATCTGGAAAATGGAGTTTATATATATATATATATAAAAAAAGCTTTCTTTTCAATGGTAGTTTTGTTTTAAAAATCCAGTGCAATGGTCCAGTTGGGTGAAACACTGCCTTATAACTGAACTGAGGCGTTCCCATCATAATTTCAGATCCCAGGGTTCTAAGTTGGTATAAATCTAAAACAGTGGTTAAAAGTATTCAATTAAAAAGACACACCATGGAGTGAAAATGAGGTGCAAGGTCTAGTCACCAGGACTGTGGGTTGACTGACATATCTTACAGTCCATATTGCTGTGTATTTGTTTGTTTAGATAAATACTTCTTGGTTTTTGTTGAATGCTGCCATCATCATCATCATCAACTCCCACTTTGTCTTCCCAGAGCGAACTCTCCTTAAAATGCACTTTGACTTCATTCCCTGCTGCTGGTCTTTACCTACAGAATGCTTGGGCAGCAGGCAACACCCCATGAAGCTTCTTAAAGCCCTCTCAATAGACAGCAGGCTCCCAGTTTGGAGGTAGCGGTTTTTTCGTGCACCAAGTGACCTGCCACCATCATGCTCTGCTATTCAGGGAGATAAAGTGAGCTCTTTCTCCAATATGGGTCTGATGGAGAAGGAGATGAGAGCTTTAGGAACACGCCAATGTCCACATTTTACTCTATCTGAGGAGAATTTTATGTTCTGGGTGAGCATGAAAACACCGGATGGACCGACTGACCCAACAAAATGCAGTCTTCACTTGTATAGTTTGTCTTCAGTGATCATGAAGCCAGTAAGAAATTTTCTGCCTTGGTGCTGGGGTCAAGGAAATAAAGCACCATCAGTTTACAGAACTGACATTAAGATATCTATCTCTCTTGCTAGCCTTACATTCAGCCACTTCCCCATCAATTCACTGAGTAAAAATACTAAAAATTAAAATCCTAAGACATTAGTGAGGACAGCAAGAGATGGGGAAGACGTTGATCCATGTTAGAACCTGACAAGCTCTGGCCTCTCCAGCTTGTTCACTTACCAGTCTGCCTCTCCTTTCCATTTTTTCTTTCCAAATACTTCTCTTAATAAGCCAGTGAGAGGTGGGATCTGAGGTCTTCCCAAGGTTTAAAAGTAGACAACAGGATTACAAAATGTGGTTGTCACATCTTAAAAAAAAAACCCAAACAAATCAAAATCTTGTCTCCCTGCTCAGGAAACCTTAACAATACTTTGAATATGATCAAAATTGAAATCATTTATTGCAACCAATAAGAAACAAGATGTTTTTTGTTTGACTGCTCTATGTCTCTCAGTAGCCTCCTGGACTCTTGCTGACCATTTCTGGCCCTGGTAGGCATGAGGCCCAGGTGCAGCCTGCCTGTTCAGGCAGACAAGGGAAAGGACATAATACTGGGGATGGTAAATGTACCTGAACCCACTGGTCCATTTGGGCTGTGAGGATTCTCAATTCATGGTTCTAGAGCTATTAAGATTTCAAGTGCTACATAAATGCCAAGTATTGTATTCCTGGGGCTAAAAAGAAGGCAATCTTTCCTTATCCTACAACTGTAAGGTCAAGGTAAATGTGACTATTTAGAAACACTGCAGTTCTGAAGCCCCTGGGGAATTTTAATGTGTTTTATAAACTTGTTTCCAAACCAAGCTATTAGGAAAACAAGATATTTCTCCATAAAGCCTTTCTTTTTCTCTCTTCAGGGACAGTACTGCCTGCCTTACAGTGCTTTAACTCAATCAGAATCATCATTTTTATAAACAGACCATTTTTCATGACTTGCTTGATCAACATGGGAAGTCAGCTTTTAAGAAGTTACAGTCATACACAGAAAAAACCGGCATCTTACTCCATCTGTTGCAGCCAGCGATGTAATAGAAACCATGTCCTTTCCCCGAAGGTAATGCATAAGGGAAAATACAGACATACGCACTTGCTTTCCCTTCACACTCAGCTGCAGTTATGCAATATTACGGAGGGAAAGGAACAAGCTCTTTCACAATTAGATTGCAGAGCTAAACCTCTTCTTTTTTTTTTTTTTTTTTTGTCATGTAGAAGTTTATAGTGGGAGATGCCAATATTTACCCAAGGCTTCGCCTGTATCAGGAGGAAATTTCAAGCTGGTGGCTTTTGAATACTTAATCCAGGACAAAGGGGGCCTCAAGGACAGGCAACCCAAATAACCGCGGAGAGCTATGGCAACATTGGTAGGTGACGGGGAGTGCTGTGAAATGAAGAGTAACTGGTTGCTCAACAGTGCCTCAGCCCTGGGGAAGACTAAAAAATTTATTTACACTGGAGGTCTTAATTGCCCACCTTTATCTTTATATGCAGGAGATGGACTATATACATCAAGGGGATTGGGATTGGTCTTACTTTTTGTCTCAGCACTGAAGTGTTAAATCAGTAGCACCTGGGGCACACACACAAAGGACCTGTTCTAAATGAGCAAACAAGGACCCTACCTGATGACTCTGCCAAGGAGCTGCGAGTAAGCCAGAAGCCTTAGGAACCTTGGGTGTTACGGGACTGCAAAGTGATTTCAAGCACTCTCACTGGCCTCAGCAAAGCCATGGTTTTTCACATGCAGCCCCTCAGCTAGAAGGAACAGCTCTCTTTCCCCTCCCTTCCTCACACATGCACCTCAAACGTGTAAAAAATGCAGTGGAATAAAGATTTAGTGCAGCATCTGAAAAGAACCCAACTTATTCTGAGTCAAAGTGGTCTCTAAGCAGTGATGTCAAACCGAGAGTTTAGAGAGCAATCCAAAGAAGAGGAAGCTTTGAGACTGCTGTTTTAGAGAAAATGTGGTGCCACACACCCTACAGAGGTAAACATGTGTAAGAGGAAATATCTGCTTATCTGAGAATTAGTATTGCCATTTGCGTGCAGGAAAGAGAGGCAAAGTCTGCAAATTTAACTGCTAACAGAATACCTGAGGCAGGTGTGTTACACTCTGTAGGAGTGGACTTTGCACCACGGCATGGATTTAATTCCACCACAACTCATAGGAATGGAGTGTTTTGGTTCTCTTTGAAACAGATCTTACCAGCTTTCTGCAGACCTTTCAGGTGGAAAACTCGGCTTCCTAATGACAGTTGAAAGTTCTATGAGGTTTGATTGAGGAAAAGGACACAAATACATAGTTTCTCCCCCTTTTTTTATTCTTTGGAGCTCAGTCAGTTGAGGAGTTAATTAGATGACTCTGAGTTTGAAAATTATTAATAAAATGCTAAAATGCAAAGACAGTTTTCGAAAGTTACTGGTTTTGGCTGAGCTCTCACTGGTTTTCAACAGTGGATTCTCTTTTGCAAGTGCTGGTGCAAGTAAATTTTTTTAATAAAGACATCTTTTTTCAGTGCAGTTGCTATAATTGTTAAGAAATAACTCTAATCAATATTCTGCATCACTTTCTGACAAAAAGCATTAAGGATGGGGGATGTGCAGCAGAAAGAAGCAATAACAAGTAAAGCATCTCTTTATTCCTATACACTGTGAGACAAAATGTGTAAAGACAGAGGAGGAGTCATTAGCAAAGGGGAATAGGAAAGAAGGGGATTGAACCAGCTACTTTGGGTATGGTTGTTGGAAGAGATCATATGTTGTTCTCAAAGTATGTGTCAGCTATCTCGAGAGCAGAGCACATTACTCAATTTCCACAGATGGTACCAGGGACTTCTCTGGGAAATTACTGATGATATGGTGGACAAAGGGAAAATATTACCTGGACAGGCTGGAGAGGTGGGCCACTGCCAACCTCATGGAGTTCAACAAGGCCAAGTGCAAGGTCCTGCACCTGGGTCAGGGCAATCCCAAGCACAAGTACAGGCTGGGTGGAGAGTGGATAGAAAGCAGCTCTGAGGAGAAGGATTTGGGGGTACTGGTGGATGAAAAGCTGAACATGAGCTGGCAGTGTGCGCTGGCAGCCCAGAAAGCCAACTGTATCCTGGGCTGTATCCAGAGCAGTGTGGCCAGCAGGTCGAGGGAGGGGATTCTCCCCGCCTACTCTGCTCTTGTGAGACCCCACCTGGAGTTCTGCGTCCAGTTCTGGGGCCCCAGTATAAGGATAGAGACCAGTCGGAGTGAGTCCAGAGGAGGCCACGAAGATGCTCAGAGGGCTGGAGCACCTCTGCTATGGGAACAACCTGAGAGAATTGGGCTTGTTCAGCCTAGAGAAGAGAAGGCTTCAGGGAGACCTTACTGCAGGCTTCCAGTACCTGAACGGGCCTAGAAGAAAGCTGATGGGGGGACTTTTACAAGGACCTGTATAGAATCATAGAATCATAGAATTATGGAATGGTTTGGGATGAAAGGGACCTTAAAGACCATCTAGTTCCAACCCCCTTGCCATGGGCAGGGACACCTTCCACCAGACCAGGTTGCTCAAAGCCTCATCCAGCCTGGCCTTGAACACTTCCAGGGATGGGGCATCCACAGCTTCTCTGGGCAACCTGTTCCAGTGCCTCACCACCCTCCCCAGGAAGAACTTCTTCCTGATATCCAATCTAAATCTCCTCTCTTTCCATTTAAATGCGTTACCTCCTTGTACTGTCACTAGATGGTCTTTAAGGTCCCTTCCAACCCAAACTATTCTATGATTATTAGGTCCTTATTACAGACTGCAGACAAGAAGTGTTCTGGGTAGTAGTGAATGTTGAGTCAGAAGATTGTCATGGGATGTGTCTTTACAGTAACAGGGATGCAAATTGACAAGCCCATTAGAGAGAAACTTGTGAGGTGGTGAGAGAGTTCTGTGTTTCTCAGTATTTCTCAGGGCGCAACAGCCACATGACATCAGCTTGTTCAGGCTGGCATGTTTTATGCCTCTCCTAGGTTCAGTTTACCCCAGCAAAACTTAATGACGCGTTCAGAGTTGCTCAAGAAGCATACGAATATCTAGTTCTGAATAACTGAAACCTCCCTATCTCTTAGCCAATTTCCTTAACTACAAAACTGTCTTTCCTGTTTGATGCCTTGTTTTAAAGAGAATCCTTGACCACAGTTGTACTCTCCTCTGCCATGTCATCAGCCAAGCCTACTGTTTCCCTGGTACCCGTAAACAGTTGCATTTATCACACAGTATTTTTGCCTCCTTGGCCAAACCCTTCAATTTGCTCAGCTTGCAGCAAAGCCACAAGAGAACAACCTCTGCTGCCATTGCTGGTCCTGTTCTTTGCTTTCTGAGGTGCAGATGGAAATCTGACCTTCACCTTGGAGTGATTTCCCATTCATCACCAAGATGAATAGCTGTCGATCCACCCGGTGCTGCTGAAAGAGGTGGCTGGCAAGTGGCTCGGTGCATACTTCCCGCTGCACCAACAGGACTGCTTCTCTGCAGTGTTTGCATTGGGTGAATAGTGCTCATAATCTGAGACTTAACGTCAAATATTTTCTGCAAGGGAAATAAAAATGTCAACAGGAAGTGAAATGTGACCTGATTAACAGTTAGACCTCTGACTCTGCTTCATTTTTGACTGATGCGGTGTTTTACAAGGATAATAATACCACCGATTCCTCTTAATTGATGGACCCGGATGGAAATATAAATTAAGCAATTAATACAATTCTCTGAGACTCATAAAAATAAACTGTGCGGAGAGACGGTCATATTTATTTTTTGAATTACTTTTAAAACAAGTGTCATACAAAGCATTACAACATTTCTTCTAGGAAAAGCCATGGCGAGTCTGACCTCCCAAAGAGTCAGAATGTGCTAGAGGAGGCAATGCAAATGATCTGCCACAGATCGGGGCAGTTTATGATAACCTAAGATGCCTTCTGTCTGGGGAGTTCTGCAAGCCCTGGTTTTCATGCGTTTTGCTTAAAACAAAACTAACCAAAAATAATTACTGTTTAACATTTAGAGTGGCACACAGAAGCCCCATTCAGGATGGGGAGCCCTTTGTGCTAGCTAAGAGTATGGCAAACACAGTGGGAGAAACAGGCTCTGCAGTAAATGGCTTGCGATCTGATTCCTGACGCTTTTAATGGTTTCTTCTGCGGGAGGTGGATTTACTAGCGAATAGTAAACCAGTGTGACCTTGAGAGATGCCAGCTTGAAACCAATGGGAGTTTTCAGGAGAGAGCAGGAATTCTGGGAAAGCAAAAATTTAGAGGATTTGCAATGCCCAAGTGATATGAAAGGGTATTTACAAACATTTACAAACAGGCTGCTGTTGGATTCAATCGTGTTTGCATCCTTCCATGCTTGCACTAATGGGCTTCCTGTGACTGATATATTCTCCGTGTTTCTCCTTTGACTTCTGCTTTCTGAGAAGTCAGAGTTCATACTCAAAAGCTTTCCTCTGCCACCATGAAAGCTCGGCAGTTGTGTTAATAGAGGCTGGGATTCTCTTGTAATGTCTTCAGGTGTAAAGAAAACAACTTGTTCACCCAGAGGCACTCAGTGCTTGCTGTTCTTTAATTCTCTTTGAAAAGTTACTCCCTGACACCGGGAGCAGAAGCCACACCACAAATTACAGGGAGTGAATAAAGCAGGATTGTTGCACACGCAGTCTCCTCCCTGCCTTTGAAATTTGAGAGCTGAATAATTCGGAAGAGGGACTTGACTTCTTTTAAAATCAAAGTGAAACACATGCTTGTTTTCTGACTGTGATTTGGAATGTCTGCAATAAATGTTCCTGCCAGCCAGGCAACTGGCTGCTGGTACCATAGGGAGAACTACCACAGGGACGGCCCTGTCCCGCCATCCTGCCCCTCCAGAGGTGCACAGAAGTGGGTGAAAATGTGTGTGTGCATACATGCACATCGAGCCATGCTACCTCTGCACTTCTGGTCAAACCACAGGGTGCCAGGGAAGTCTCATGGGAGACATCCCCAGGTGTCAGTCATGCAACGGTAACACATCCTGTCCCGGCAAAAAGGGAGGTGACAGAGTGCATGGTTTTGCCTGCCTCCATGGCAGGCCTGCGGCCTATTCTGATAGCCACATGGGCTATGCCAGCAGAAAGGCTCCATGGCTTTGGGTACTCAGACCGGTGCGAGACAGGAGGAGCGGGTAGCACATCCAGCGTGGGCCCTGCGCATGGCTGCAGAGGTGCCCAGGCTGAGGGCAGCCAGCTCTTGCTGCGGAGGCTGGTCTGTCACGAGGGGATGAGATGCCTCAATGAACTTGGTTATTTCTTTTTTTCCAGAGAAAAGACGCAGAGCAAAACCAGGAACTACCTAGCTGGGCTAGGGCTTATGCATTCTGTGGCTGCTTCGCGAAAGCTGAGTCAGGAAAACAGTTCTGAAGAAGCTGTGGCAGCATCCCTTCCCCTGTGCCACCCTACACTGGGGCTTTTGGGATCCTGGACTGGCCCTAGCAGCAGCATTTAAATGGCTCACGATTATATGCCAGAGATAGTCAGCACAATATGAATTGTTTTGATTATACAGTGTACCCTGCAACTGCCACCAGTTTCATACTCTACACTGACATTTCCCTTTATCTTTTCTCTCTTGTGTCTCTCTCCCTTTGATATGGACAGAAGAGAAAGCCTTGCATCATGTAAACTAAGCAGGATAACTACCCCTCTCACCTCACCATTACTCCTAACCAGCTGCTGTAACCAGCCTTTGCCAACAGCCATCGGGGCAGAGGAGTTTAATCGAATAGGTGTGTGGGGGCACCAACGCCAAGCTGCGCTGCACTGCAGGAGCTGCTGAAAAACAACATCCTCCATCTCTGTCCAGAGAATTGTCCTGGAGAGGTGAAACAGGGCTTTACTTCTGTTTCTGACACTTTGGAGGAAACAGAAAGCAAAATGATATATCAGGGGGAAACAAAGAGGTGTTCGGTGATTGCAATTCATTTCCATCAGCCACCTGGGACTTCCTGCAGGGCTCTGCCTCATGGGTTTGCCATGGCTGGGCACATGGCTTTGCCACCGCCACGGTGCCTGCACCTCTGAGCATGCGCTCAGGTGCCCAGGACCAGAAAGGTCAGGGCTTTGAGTACTTAGCAATCTGCAGGGTTTTTTACAGTGTGTACAGCATCACATCAATAGGGCTGTACCGATGGCTTCCCATTTCCAGCCCTGGCCTGGGGCCCCTGCATTGCTCCTACATTAAGGTATATTCACACGACTCCAGTCCATGTGACTGCCTTCCTAATGTGCAAACAGCATTAGCTTCTTCTGACAAGGTCTGCTTCATTCCTTCAGGAGTTACATTACACACACAAAAAGGCCAATTTAAGTATGCATGTGCAATGATAATTTATGTACCTAATTTTTACATTTCTTACACACACACACTTTAATTAGAGCTTACAACTTTACTAAAGCAAAACAAGACATCTTTCATGAGTCCTCGCTCTGACTCTGTAATTTTCCAATGCAACCGAAATCAAACCTACCCAAAAAAATGCCCAAATGGGTCTCCTTCGGACAAGTTCTAGACAGGCCGAAATAGGAGGCGCAGCATGAGGCCACCCTCGTGTGAGCTCTGGCTTTACCCTCACACCGGCATCGCCAAGGAGGTGGTTGGGTATAACTCATAGACAGAAATAACATGCAGAAGAAAAAAATGTGCTTTTCAGGGTGGGGTGTGAATGATGTTATGGGAGGGACTGAATTCACATACATTTCTGCTCTGCAAAACTTTCCCTGCTCCGTCTTGATAACAAATGATAATAATTCAGAAATCCCCAGATTAATTCCAGCTCCTAGCACAAGGATATAAAACCTCAGTGAGAGCTCTGTTGCCAGACCGCCTGGGCATGGCAGAGACTGCTTTCTCAGCTTTCTGAACGATGCCTCCACCTTGCAGCGGAGACACTGCTGGCAATACTGCTGCCTTGTTGGGCGCACGTGGAGGGCTGCCGTTGGCCCATCCTTCAACCAAAAGGCAAGGAGACCGTTGCTATCAGCTTATTACTCCATGTGAGACAGGCCACTTTTGTGGGTCACTGTGACCTGCAGACGGAAGAGATAGAGGGAGAGGCTGGGTTTGCTATCTTTCTCTCCCAGCTCCCTGCTGGCTCTGGAGCAAGGAGGGGTGTTAAATGGCTCTGCAGAGCGCAGTCAGTCACTGTCCTTGGGATCTGACGGGAAATGCGGGTTTATGCTGCTGCTTCTCCCCGAAGTGCTCTGGGCTCTCAAGGACACTGTGTAAACGTTGATTAGACAGAGTGGCATTGACCCGGAGATCATTAAGCATCACAGCTATTACTGCAGGTATATTGGATTGCCACTACTCGCAGGTTGAGAGACCGTGTCTCCTACTAGGCTGCGCTCTGTGGCAGTGTTTTTCAGAGCAAAGCTCTTTTACTCACCACTACCGGTGCTGCAGTGTTAAAAATGCTGGTTTTAAAGTAATGCAGATGTCCTAGCTCCTCTGGGCTAACCTCTGGTCTACAGCCTGCAGCAGGGGATTGAATACTCCCCCTCTGCCTCCTTTTTTTCTGGGAGATATGGGAGGAGAGGTCAAAAAACTTCTTTTGAGTTCAAACAAGGGGTCATGGCATGGAAAAGGCTGAGAAGCCCCGCAGTAGTCCTTTTGCAGGGCAATTAACAGCTAAAGGAAGCTGGGCTAGGGTATGGATGGACTGTCTGCAAAGCCATTCCTGTACTGGTGATGTGCTGCAGGAAGGCCTGGGGAGACTCTTCATAGACACTGTCCCCTCTGTGAATAATGCTATGTCAGCTATCTGCAGTGACAGCCCAGGGGGCTTTGCCCTTCCAAAAATATGCCACTTGGGTGGAGCAGAGAAGGGGAAATGTCTGCAAGATGAAACACTGCAGCCAAAAATCTCAGGGCAGGAGATTTCTTTGCTCCCCAGTGCAAAAAGTGACTGCACTCAGGCTACACCCTACCAGCCCTTGACTTCGATGACTTGGCTCCCTCTGTCCTGACAGGCAGGTGTGAAGAGCATAGGACTGAATCCCCCATGGTCTTGAGCTGCACGTCAGAACAGCTGTTGCAGTTGTTTAGGAAGTCTGAACACAGCTTAGACATTCCCAGCTGTCCTGGTTCGGGCTGGGGTAGAGTTAAATTTCTTCACAGTAGCTTGTACAGTGCTGTGTTTTGGGGTTGTGATGAAAACAGTGTTGATGACACAGGGATGTTTTCATTACTGCTGAGCAATGCTCGGAGAGAGTCAAGGCCTTTTCTGCTCCTCTCACACCACCCCATCAGGGTTCATGATGCATAAAGCAGCTTGAAGGGAGAAATTTTGTGGATATCCTTCTGCTAAGACTTTGGACTAACCTTGTTACCCTGAATTACAGTTCCTTTGGAAAGTTAGCTCTCCAGCACAGAACAGTATTTTTTTAATGGAATTAATGTTTCCTAATTATTCCAGCACTGCCCAGAGGACAACCCCTTTTGCATAAATATGAATCCCTTTTCCTCGCCATGCTAGGAAAGATTCCTGACATGGGAATATTTCGCTTCTTCTTCTTCAGAAAGTCTGCATTTGCTTGATCATGACTTTCCTTTTTTTGCTTTTGGCTAGGACAAAATCCAATGGCGGGGGGGGGGGGGGGGGGGGGGGGGAAACAACCCCAAAAAAAAACTCTAGAAAAAAACCCAAAAAAAACACTCTAGAAAAATCACTGAGGTAGTTTTCTAACGGGGTACATGAGAAGTTTGATTATGATCCATCGGTAGTGGTGAGTATGTACGTAACTGCATTCTAGAGGGTTAACACAGACAGCATGTAGTGTGTCTGTCTTGAGCAGAAAGTGGCAAATCCCAGCGGCCTTACTTGCCCTTCTAAATAATAAATCATTTTTATGAATGATTTCAGGAGAAGCTACCCGCCCTGCTGAAGTTATTCAGGTGCTGTTGTCGAGAACAGCTTTGGTGTCAGGGGCTGAGGATGTGATGGCTGAAACACGGTTGCTTGTGATATTTAGTCAGGCAGGTCACAAGCAAGTCAGAACTAATTCCTGGGTTTTGGGGTTTTTTTCTTCATTATGATTTTTTCTTTATTGGAAATAGGGGAACACAATAACAACTTTGGGGCATTTTAAAATTAAACAAGGGTGAAAAAGAAAACCAAACTGAACATAAGTGATTGATGCTGCTTATTTGCTCGTATGTTGCCAGGGAGCTCCGAGGAGAGCAGGGAACAACCAATAGCAGGCAATGGGGGTGGAGGAGGCCTTTTTAATTATATCACATCATTTTTCAAAATAATATTATTTTATCTCTCACAGGATCTTAAATAAACATCTCAGAAACACATCATGTTGTATTTTTGCATGCGGATTGCCTGCTTAGCTATGGTTAGCCACTGACTCTGTGTTTAGGTTCCTGTTTAGATACTGTGTTGTCACCCTTACACCGTTGGAAAGGTAACAATCTACAGGGGATGGAAATTGGAGAATACCTGCAAGAGTTCAGCATCCAAAGGATCCTGCACTTAAAGCTGTCAGACAACCCCACTGTCTCAGCACATGTGCAGCAGGATGAGCAGAGAGGTGCCAGCACAAAGGGCTGCATCCACAGAGAGGAGAGGTCAGTTCTGTCACCGCAGAGATGTCCCCTCCCTGAGGAACTGGAAGGGCCATGCTGCGTGGGGGCAGACGAGGAAGTGGTGGAGAATGGCCAGATGAGGTCTGAGGGTGGTGCACAAAAGCTACACTGGTTGTGCTGGAAACTGCTTTTCCCCATCTCTTCCTGAGGAAGTGGAGTGGTTGTTAAACACAAAGAGCAGAGAGATCCTCTCATTCGCCAGTGAAGCAACAGGAGTGCCGAGTTAGCTTGGGTGTTTGGTCTCCCTCATGGTGCTTCACTGCGGCTGCAGTGGTCTCACGGAAGATGCAAGAGGGGAATTCCTTTCTCCTGGCCCTAACTGGGCTGGAACCTGCCCATGATGTATTCTCCAGATTGTGTACCACGATACGGTCCCCACTGCTAGGCCCAGAATATATTAAACGCTCATGCTGCTGAGGCACCTTTGCACATTAATATGTGTGCCCAGGCAAAAGTTTCAGTACTTCCAGGGGATATTCTCCCTCAGGCACAGAGGGCATCTGTTGAGGTAGTAGTTGTCCTGGCAGGATGAAGACCTCCCTCAGGATACAGACTTATCAAAGCAGGCTCTGTGCAATGAAGGGTTATGGGAAACAAAGTAATAGATCTCAAAGAAGATACTGAGACCTGAATTATGCAGTTAATATTCTGTTGTGATGTGATTAATCCATGGAGACTGCATCCACATGAGCATGCTAGGGGATGTCACAGAACATCCCAAGTTCCTGCCCTTGCAGTGGTGCCCGCCCAGACCATGCTGTGGATCACTATCAGCCAGCACACCCAGGTTTCCCTTGTGTTCAGAAACTCGGACTGTGGAGAGGAGGTCGTGGAGACGTGTGGGGTCAGAATGTGGTGAAGCAAATCTGAAGATAGCAGCTAGGAACTGCTAACCAATCTGGTAGCACAGACACAGCTTAGAAACTGGGGTTTCCTGCAATCACATCAGTATCCACTTGCACTTAAATGATGGAGCCAGAGTGGATCCACAGAAAATCTTACAGAAAAGACTCATACTACTCATTCCATGACAACTGCCCATGCCTACAGAAGACCCCACACATTGCAGAGAATTATTCAGTGCAAGATCCGTGGCTGCAGAGGAACCACAGTGATATTGACTCACAAATGAACTTCAGTGGCTGGGCAGGAAGAAGGCAGTGGGCATAGTTTTATTGCCCCCTCCTGTCCAACCAAATATCTGCTGGGCAAGGCTTGGTTACTGCTGCCTCCACCAAGTGACCTGCAGGGCACCCACACTGTGTGGCTTGTGGGCTTCCAGGTGAGCAGGGGGAAGCAAACCTCATGGATCTGCCTAAGGAACACCCCATTTAGGGACCCATGTGATTTCCACCCAGCCCTAGAACCAAAGCCTGAAGAAGATGCTGTAACAAGAAAAAAGCAGTTGGGGTTTCAGCTCTTTCTTATTCCTTTCCTCTACTCATCTGTGAAAGAGAGATGCATCTTTCTTCCCACAAAGCCAGGTGCTTTCTTTCCCCTCGATTCTTGGGGATATGCCATTTTACTTCAGTGCATTCCCACAAGAATTAGAGGAGAGGAAAACATCTTTTCCTGCACAGCATTTTGACACAATGGCAAGATACTGCTAGGACCAGAAATAAGTGCAGAAAGAAGATTGATGTGTAAGACCTGAGACCCTATCTTCATGGCTCCAGATTTCTATGAGTGTCTCCAAGTCAGCAGGTTTGACATCGTATCAAATTATATATATCAATAATATCAAATCATAACAGCTGATTTACAATGCAAAAAGCCATACGGGTCTGATGAGGAAGATGTGCGTTTCGCCCCAGACCACTGGAGAAAAGAAAAATAAAGGGGTGGAGTGAAAAAGATTGAAATGGAGACTGGCTGGCAAAGTTGGGGTGAGGTGAAGCCCCCACAGTTCCTGTGTGGGTTTATGTCTGTAGAGTCTGGTTTTGCAATGATTGATATAACAAACAAGGGACTCACAAAAAGGCTCCTAATGCTCACTGATCAGAAGTATAATGACGTGTATGCTGCAGCTGTTCCAGTGGATTTCTGAACAGCAGGCTCTTGTTGAATGAGCCCCATGATTATTTATCTCCATCATGGGCTCTTTATTCCAAGGTATTTGTTGTCTTCCCTGCATTTTGACCGTCTGTCCTTACGCATAGAAAGCTCCGATAATGGATTTTTTTTTATTAGCCTCCTCTTCCTCCTGCTTCTACAAACACAATGCATCCCCGAATCACTGCGGTATGAAAGGGAAGGCACGGCCAGTGTTTTAACAAGGGCCTCCCGCAGCATTCTCCCCCATTAGCCTCATAAACACAGGGCAGTGCCAGAGCATGTGCTGCAGAGAGAAGGGTCAGGAGACTATTTATTCTCCCCCATTTAAACAAAAATGCTTTCTCGTGAGCAAGGAGAGAAGCAAACAAATAAATTAAGCTGCGCCTTGATGGAAGCATTTATACTGTGTCCTTGGGAAACGTACCGAGTGTGGGGATAGTGCAGGCCAGTGTTTAACTTGGCTGATTTGAAATGGTTTGTGTGTAAGCAGAGACCTTGCAGGGGCACTGAGTGCATTCTGCTGCTTGATTTTTTTTTCTTTTCTAATATCTTGTGTCTGGTGCAATCTGCTCCGTTTCAAGGTAAAGTGCTCATTCTTTGGAGTCACTCTGTGACAGCATGGTGAGCTGGAGTCACAGGCCTGGCTTGGCTGGGGCCTGGAGAGAGAAGACCAGAGATACAATTGCGGTTGCTGCAGACCCACTAACTGATGCCAAGGGAATGCAGTTTTCCTATTTGCCAGATAAGAATCATGGCAAACAATGGCAAATGTTTTTACTATTTTCTTGAGACCTGCTGTAGGCAGGCATGGCTGACCACGGTCTTCTCAAGCAGGAGGAAAAAGTCCAAGTCAGTGGCTGCTGGCCACATCCCCAGCCCTTCTGTTTATCCCTGCTGTGAACCTGCACGCTTGGTCCAGTTGGAGGCTGGAAGCTATATTCAGGAATTCATTGGCTCAAAGCAGAATAGAGCAATAGGAAAAGCTCTTTGGATAGTGCTAGCATAGCGCTCCTGACGTCAGCAGGGTTATGCTGTCTTACATCCAGCAGTGATATGGCTCTAAATGTCCATATTTATCAACATTTTAATAGAAAAACTCATGTTCCTATTATTGTATTTCATTTTCAGCTGGCACATTTTCTCCCTTTTTTCCCCTGAGATGACATCATTGGAAGCCTGTTAGTAACACTTCTCTCTCTGTCATTCACTGGACCCAACATATATTTTCTCTCCGTATGATTCTATTGGAGCTGTAAACTAAAAAGGGTCTTTGATTATCATTTTTTTGCAAGGTCAGCAGAAAGAGCATGCCTGCTATTTTTAAGAGAGTTTTAAACATAATTTTACATTTTTTTTCTGAATATATAAACACAGAAATGAAAAGGCTGACTCTTTGATGTGTTCCTGCCCTCCTTCCCCACTGTACCTTCTCCCTGGAAACCAGTGTTACACAGACTGTACAGAGCAGGGCAACAAGCCTGTGCATTCCTTGAATGGTTTGGCTCCACTTTGCAGTGGGTGATGAGTGTCAATAAACCAAAACTCAACCTACAAATGAAGTCTCCAAAGCAGTATCGGTGTGGGCACATGCTCCTCCAGTCAGGCAACTTTGGATGAATGAAAACACGCTATTAAAAAAGCAGGGCAGCCTGAAATCAAAGGCTTGCTGTGGCTTGCTGCGACAGCAGTCAGAGCAGCACGCCGCAACCCCTGGTCTCATAGTGCTGGAGGCATTGCCACAAGGTTGTGTTCTTTCACACACCATCTGGGATGTGAAGCAGAGACAGGAGGCCAGGCAGGTTTGGGGTTTTTTGACAGTTCCAGGCAACTACTTACTCAGAGAGCCAGATGGCTGGGACTGTGAGAAGATGTAACATCTGAATGGACCAGACAAACGGAGGCAACAAGCAGGCCTGAAGGACAGTGGACAAGCCCAAATTCATACAGTGGATGGCAGCTTTGGCTCACCAGCTGCCCCACCCCTAAGGGGGGAAGGTCATATCACATCCCAGGAGAGGTCAATAGAGGTTGTGGTGTGATATGGGGACTTTGAAGAGGACAGACATGACTTGTGCAGTGCAGCAGGGGACCTCTGCAGTTCATTCTTCAACTCAAGTACTTCAGTGATTCATCCATGACCGCGCAGCTCTCACACTCTGCAGACATTGAGGTCTCCTTTAGCCCTATGTCTTGTTCTGGATCTCCTACAAGAATCTCGTCTGAAGAGTCGCTGAGCACTGTCTCGTCTTCCATGGCTGCGTTGGCCCCAGGGAGCTGGACAATGCTTCTCAGCTCCTGCACCCATCCTGGCCACACTCTTGCGACATACCAAGTTGAGCCTGAGAGGAAGACAAGGCTTGCAGGGTGTTATGGATGAAGCACCCTCTGCATCTGCCTCTGGGGGGTCAGCCTGCCAGGGTTCCGGGGAGGTAGTCCAGAGCTGGCTGGGCTGTAGCCACTGAAACCTAAGGGCAAGTAGGGACCTGCTGGATGGAAGCAGCAGGGAAGTCAAACTCTTGTGCAACTCTATTGATTGCATCAGGGCTAAATTTTCTCCTTTAAGTGCTGAGAATGCATCGTGATTATTATTAGACACTGCTTCTTCTCTTGTTGCGAACGGTTGCACATTTAATACTCGTAGGAACCGGACAAATTTACTTGCCCACAGCTTTTTAAAACATCTAGAGTTCAAAAAAAGCATGGAGTGCTTTTAGCCAGATTGTAACACTTTTGTCTCACACAGCTGATGGGATGCCTGCTCTGCATCCATCCATTTTCTGCTTAAAAGGTCATGTTTAATTTTCTAAATGAGCCCACCCCCCTCCTCCCTGAGTACTCAACTCCAGGGCAAGACATCACTCTATTTTTCCTCCACTACTACTCTGTAAAGGTGCTTATGCTTACAAGGCTTGTGTGCAGTGAGGGAGAAAAAACATCTGCCATCAGTGAATTCCTAGACATGGTATACTTCCAAACCTTGTTAGTTGCCATGAATACATCATGCCTGGGTGATGCTTTTATGGGCAAAGTAAAAGTGTATGAAGGGTATTCTCTTTTCTGCTCCCCTAAGGGAAAAAGTCATCATTTTGTAAAGGTAGCACATAGGTGTGAGAGCCCCAGGGGATGGGGAAGAACATCCCATAATTCACTTAAAACCAAAGTCAACTGGACATCTGTAAAAGCTCTCTCACAGGTCGGTAACTTCCATTTCTTTCCCAGGTCCCACAGCTGACACATGCCAGCTTTGGTCTATGGTCCCACCTAACAGAACGTGGTGCGAGGGGAATGGTATGAAGTATTTCCTCTGGTAGAGCTGTGCACTAGTTCATCTTCACCCATAGAAATGACTGTCTGATGCCACCATTGCTGCTAGCCTCCCCTACCCAAGAGGAGGTCCTCCCCAGTGTTATCTTCCAAGGTTCTGTCACTGTGGCAGGCACTGAGGGGTGCATCTGTACTGTTTCAAAACCCCAAATACCAGCTAATGATAGATATGGAAGGTGCATGGCTCTTATAAGTACATGGCTCATACATTCTTTTCCAAGCAGCTTCCTTTTAATAGGATCCCTTTTAAGAAGATCCTCTTTCTGTACTGTTTCCAGGAACTATTTTCTTCATTTCCTTTAGTAGCTGAGCCTTGGGGTCACTGCAAGGCTGGTTATTTTTGTAAAGGGACAGTAGATCACCATGGGAAGTTTGTGTAAGCAACAGTTAAACCTTATGTAATAGCTCTGACTCAGTCCAAGTGAAACAGACACTGAACATGACAAACATGAACATGTCAGTATTCAGAGGATTGGAATTCCTTTTCCACGCCAGCACCTATTTCTGTAGCAAGACCTTTTATTAGTCCTGATCCAGTCTCCTCAGCGTTTATTTGAAGAATTTGGAAATGCCCACAATTGCTTGAGTTGGCCAAATAATCCTCCCAACAAGACTCCAAGTGTGAAATTTGCCATTCACCCAGATACAAAGCTAATGAAAGAATCACTCCAATGCTTTTTGTTGAGCTTTAAAAATCTGAAAATCATGCAGTGCTAGGTTGTCTTGTTTTGGTTTTTTTCAGGTGCATCTGAGTGTTCCTGTAGCACCTTCTCATAAACAATTGCTTCCCACTTTAAAAAAAAAATTGCTGCTGCCTCCCTGCTTTTATAACATTAACAGTAACCGAGCCATTTGTAGAGAATATTGTCATGGTCCTAAAAAGGTTTCAGAATCTTCTCCTGCATGGAAGAGATAGCAGATAGGCAGAGTAGCAGACCATCACCTCCAGCTTTCCTGCAGGAGTGCTTTACTGATATTGGCTCATATTTTTTCCTTTTGAACTGTGGAGACAATCTTTGTTTGCCCTCTTGGATGTGCAAGTTGCTCTTTGTTTGGCACACCACCTGAATGTCAATGGGCGCAATTACGGTGCTTTACAATTCATCGGGACTTTCCGGCACATCTGCACACCGATTCATGCATTATGCTGTCGCCTATATTGTGGTTTGTCTCTAGACTTGCATTCCTTTTTCCTCTCATGCTTGAGCTCTCAGGTTTGCAAATACTGCCACTTACCAGCTAAAGAGTGCTCGGTCAGAGATTGCTGCATGGGAGCTCCAACCCCACCTGCACTCTGCAGCACCGTGCCACAGACACAGCAAGCTGAACGCCTTTTAGAGGCATGCTAAGAAGCTGGCAGCTACAGCTCAAAGAAGAGCGAATGTAGAAAATAGGAGTGCATTATGGGCCCAGTCCTGCAAAGTAAGCAGCATCCTTGTTCCCGAGATCCAGCTCCCAAGTCCTTGCACAATTTAGCATCAGAGCTGAAATGTCTTACTTAAGTAAAATGCCCTTTTCAGGGTTTGTAAGCAAGGAAAGGGCCAGGTTTGGGAAACACAGAAGTGTAAAATGCCAAAGGTCCACAGGATGGCAAACAAAAGGCACAGAGCCAGAAAGGAGGTAAAGGATGTGATTAAACCAGCAGTAGCAGCAGGTGAAAGGCCAGGGTATAAGCAGGGACAGAGAGCACCTCAGTGCAATTCAATAGGAAAGGATGCTAGCAGACAGACTGAAAGACTGGAAAGAGGCTGTTGGTGGCCAGAAGAGAAGATAAATCTGGAAGCGGCATGAACCAGCCTGTTATCTGGCTGAAGCAGTCAGGCAGCACTCCGTGATAGACAAATTCAGGAAGCAATGACATTAAATAGATGTAAACAAGCTGTCTCAGCACTAAAATTTTGTTACTAACCAATTAAATTTCATCTTCAACTCTCAGCTAGCGGCCCTGGCTCACAGCCCCTTTGCTCTTATTGTTTCACAAAGATAAAATATGTTGTATACCATTTCCATCAAAATCAGGTGATGGATGGAAAACCCTTCCCTTCTCTAATGAGGCTGAAAGACTCCTTACCCTACCTATCAGAGAAGGCTGTCACATTTACATTAACTGATGCTGAGAGTTTTAGGGTTGTTCAGAAAGTGTTCGGGACCAAAGGAGGAACTGGGAGGCTCATGGAAAGTGTGGTTAAAGCAGATCAGACTGTGCATTAGTGAGGCCTGCGATTTCCAAATTCAGTGTTCTTTACCAAGGTTTAGCATTCACACCGTACCAAACAGTGCTGTGTGGGGAGCCAGAGGCCCTTTGGCAAGAGGCTGTTTTATCCTCCAAGTAGACTATGGACAGGAAAAAGCCCACAGAGCAGAAACGTGCTGCTGCTGCTGCTACAGCCATCACCTGCCTCATTCTGCCAGTGATTTTGTTCATGAAGGAGTTTTTGTAACTGTAAATGGCAATGCTGCTGATAAGTCTTAATGTTTAGGCTTATATCTCTTCAGCCCTTTCAATGCTCTCAGAGCTAATGATTTCAGCACAACTTTCATTTCACATCACACCACTTACTGAAATGGATCTGTCCTGGGGACAGTTTCATCTTTTTATAGCAGCTTTTACTTCTGGATGGAGGTCTTCATTTCCAGGCATGGTCCGTAACATAACGACCGACAGTAAAGTTGAGAGAGGAAAAAAAACCCGCAAAGTCATGATTTAGAGAAAGCAAAAACTTTTGAAACAGTGCAAAGCTTAAGCTGTTATCTGCAGTGGGCCTAATGCTGTTGGCCTGTATGAGCAACAAGCATCTGTAAACACGGGGTGATTCCTGAGCAGGACTGAGCCCAGTGTGACCTGTGTCTCTCCAGATACCTGCTGCACGCTGTAAAAAGGTTGCCTTTGAAACACAGCCATGAGCACTGCCACATGCCAGCGAGCCTCTCCTCCTCGACAGCAAGTGCGTTTGAAGCCAGACCTTAAACAGAGCATTCCCTGGTCATCCGGGTGCACGGTGCTCTCTCGGTGCCTGGACCCTGAAACAGCATTAGCAGGTGAAAAAAGACAGGAGTGGGGCATTCATCACACTCACATTAATCACAGCAATAAAGCCACCCAGAGACACTCCAGGCTGGAGCTGCTGAAGGGGTGGTGCGAGCAAGGAGGTGAAGCGGGCGGCCATGGCTGTTCCGTACTGGCGGCTTTCCGTGGCCCCCACTGGCTGCCGGTGGCGAGCACCTGAGCACCTGAGGGTGCCCTGCGCCCCCCAAGCGAGGCAGCTGCCTGCCCTGCAGCGGTGGAGAGGGGGCTGAGGTGGCCGCAGCAGGCAGAGAGGTGGCTGCGGCAGGTAGCCCTGCCTTGGGGATGTGGGCTGTTGCTGTGTGCTTCCCCAGCAATGAATTCACCTTGGCCATTCATCATCACCACAGGCAATCTAATTACAGCCCTGTCTGAAAAGGAGAGGCTCATTTATAATAGAGACTTTGTTATGAAAGTGTAATACCTCGAACTACATTTTTGCAATATTTTTTAAAGGAAAATTAATTAATTGTCTGGTGCATTTTAAAATAACCAGCCTCCTGAGGTTGCTGCCGCGGCACCTCTCAGCATATTCCCTCCCCGCTCAGATTGCCTGCTGTGTGACAGTGAAATGTTAAAATTATTTTGGCAGAGAAATAGTCTCAGAGGCTGTTGTTTGTTTTCTACAGCAGAGGAATATCTCAGAATGCAGCCTGCACCTCTGCCCTGTGGGACTGTCTCTAATTGCACGCAGTGCACTGTAGAAGCATTCAAAATGCACAGTTCAGAAAGCAGAATTAAACATTTGGGGGGGAGGCACCCACATCTAGTACGCGCCCAGCTTCATCTTTAAAAGAGGCGAATGTAAGAATAGGCTTCTCCAAGAAGCACAAAAATGGGTAGTGGAATAGGCAGCTAATCTCCTACTGACATGCACACAGCACCATCATCAGTCAATCAGGCCAAGAGCTGGGAGTCTGGACCAGTAGCTTGGCTCCCAACAGCCTTTCTTACACCCAGTTTTGTCCCCTTGAACAGTCTAGGCGAGGGGACAGTTGAGGTGTGTGCTGCTCTGGAGCGGTTTCAGAGAGAAGTGGGGCCAAAGTGCAAAATGGCACAAGTCAGAGAAAAGGCAGGTGTCCCTGTCACTGCTGAGGGTGCATTAGAGAATGCATGGCATCAGCCTCACCACCTGAAAAGCCTGGAGCAGACTGCAGACCTCTTCATGTGAGGCAGGTTCTGTTCTGAGCTGCTGTTCTTGCACAGGATAGACTATATCAGGTCACTCCCCCAGAAGAAAAAGTGAAAGCAGTGGAAGGCTGGCCTTAACCCATCTCCTTTTTTATCTCCAGGGCTTGCTAGATAGGTGTATCTCTTCTAACGGACTTTTTTCACATGAAGAGGCCAAGCATTAGATGAGGCTTTAATGCAAAGGGGCTATCGCAAAAATGATGTGTCAGATCCTCAGGCAGCATGAGAGAGGAATAAACTGCAGTGGCATCTGGGATGAGGGATACTCCAGAAGCTCAGGAAGGGATCAGCTGAGTTTGGAAGTGAACAGTAGAAAGCTGGATGTGGAAGAAAGAGCAAGGCTTTGCAAGAAAGAAGGAAACTATATTGCAAGAAGATACTGGGGGAATGGTTGCCATTTTTCCTGTACAGGAGAGGAAAAATGGACACCTGAGGTTCACAGCAGGTGAGCAAGGGAAGAGGTTTTCTGAGGAAAAGGCTAAGGACAGGGCAGGGATGATAGGACCACTTCTGAAATCTGGCTCGCTGGCTTTTATATGGTGGTAGAGTACTAATAAAGAGACGCAGACAACATAGGGACCATTAGGAATGGCACCTCCAGGAGAAAGAATATTTTGGATGCTTTTGCCAGCTGAAGCCTTCCTGTAAGTAGCATGTCGTACAAAGTAAGTGCTGTGTTAAGGTTGTACACATCTTCTTAACCAGTATCACTCCTTACTACACCATAAGTTCTCTGTTACCCTCACGCTCTCTCAGGTAGTGCTTTTAAAGCTACTCTGATGTTTGGACTTGGACAGAGGCTCTTGTTCTCAGTGCTTGGAAGTCAGTCACAAGACACATAAGACCCATGGTCAGTGACAACAGCAGGTTTTGTGAGCGCTTTGCCACGTGCTGATCTAAATTCTACCCCAAATCTGTCTGCACAGAGCAACTTGTCCTCCTAGGTCTTTGGACAAACGCTGGCAATCAGGATTTTCTCTTCCCAAGCTCCAGGCTAACCAGCACAGGGCAGCCAGGGCTGCAAGCAGGGTAACCACGAGTGCAACGCCAGGTCTAAGCTAACAAACCAGGTCAGCATTTACCCCAAGAGGTCTGCCTTGGGAATACCTTACATCCACACACTCAGCTCAATTTAAAGAGAGTCTTTTCAGGTTGGAGGCCTACACCTCTACGAGGACAGGGAATAAATGTATGACGGCATGGATGGAGAATTGCAGTGAAGAGGTTAGAGTGGCTGCCCAGCTAAGGCATGCCTTCATCTCTGCAGGAGTTTCTTACTTGACTGCTTAATGGTTCTTACTTCAGAGGGTTTTCATTACACATTCTTGTCTGTATCTTTGCAGTACTAACCGTGGATTGCTGCATGGTTTAACCCGTGGTTTTGCTGTTTTGATGTTGAGCTATGTGTCTGGTCTAATTGGGTATTCATACAGTGATAAACACTCATTTCTTATACACATTATGCAGAACCCTGCATGTTTGCCTGTATTTTATTTCTTTTGTAGTGTTTAAAGCAGGCCATGATTCGTTTGAAAGAGGAAAAAGAAACATATTTATAAAAGGGCCCTGCACAAGCGGAAAAAAATGCAAAGTGCAGAGCTCATGAACCTGAAGGTCAGACCAGAGCTGTGGACCTCTAGACCTTTTGCTGAGGCCTGGTGAAAAATGTCATGGAGGTCCACTAGCCAAGCCAAGCTTATAGGGTAATTTTATGCAGGTTACTTCAAGCAGGAATCTCTGCACTTGCTCCACAGAAGCTCCAGATCTACTGAACCAACCAGGTGCTCTGTTGTTGCCTGATGGTGGCAACAATGGTGGCAGCTGCTCTCCAACAGCCCCCACGAAATGCGGGATCTCCTTCAGCAATATGGGGAACATCACATATTTGGGGCCTTACCAAAACTTGGACAAAACTTACAGATTCATTGAATGTCTTCACCTGGAGTGTAGTCTGCTGTTTGTATATCCCTGGGTGTACCTGAACAGTTAAGTTACGCTGCTCATGGTGTCCTCTTTCTGCTTGCCATTCATTCAGAGTTAACACGGCAGAAAGGTTAGCACTACAGCAGTTGGTTTCTCTGTTGTCGGGTGTAAATCTAAAGGCTAGCAGGGACTTTACAAATCACACTGTATATCCCCAGTTTTGGCCACATTCATATGTGTGTTTTCACTCCTGCCATGCGAGTTATGTCAGTATTTTAATGGCATAGCCTTTGGAATTGATTTCAATCTCATGTTTTCTGGTATCCATTGACAGTGTCTTCAATGAAGGAATAAACTTGGAATAATACAAACGTGGTACAAACGAGGAAAGTCAATCCTACAGTTTTTAAAGGCAAAAATGTATGCCAGAATTTGACAAAAGCTTGAATCCCAATGCAGAAACTTACAGTTGTCAGGGTTCATTTGATCAATTTGGTTCTTTTTGAGGGAAATCTAGAGACACACACACACAACAGCTATGTTAATGCGTTTGTGTAATAAAAAATGGATTCATTTGAAAAAAATGTAATGTTACTGAGCGTTACTATATAACATGAAATACAGCCTAAAGCTATATGCTATGCAAAATGAAGGAGCATGCCAGAAAGAGTTTGAAAAAGTGTATGCTGTGCATTGCATTGTTTGTTGTTGGGGTTTTCTGAGCTAGACAAAGGATACTATGGCAAATGCAGTGTTCTGTACAAAGATATTTTTACAACCATTTACATAAAAATGATAGATTTGACAAATCTGCCAGTCAAATCCTGCACTTGTTTACACTGTATATTCAAGTAAGCAATTTCACACGATAGACTTTAATGCAAAATTTAGTACTGCATGTATTGTATACCTGGAAAGAAAGGAAGATGAAGATGAGAAGATGCGCAGAGAGCTGTTACAATTTAGATTTTTACATTTTGCGGTACATGCATTTCTTTCTAAAAACATCATGAGAAAACAGAGAAAATACTATTAAAGCAAGCCTAATCTCTCCAGACCTGTTTCAGCTCACAAGCCACCTCTGCCTGGTAGGCCCTTCTTGCCCTGTTATACCAAGCAGCCCAGAGATTAACTAGCACCTGGAAGGTTACTAGTATTGCCGGGTGCAGTTTTTATTTCAAGCTTTGCAAAAAGTGCTGTGCTTCTTAAAGCTCCAGCTTTTGGATTCATGTGCTTTTTTCAGCTTCAATGTACAGGGTAAATCTTGAATAAGTAGCCTCAGGGATCCTAATGAACTCAAAAGGCTGAGGTGGGGGCCTCCTTATCACCTACCCAGTGCTGGAAGTATCATGGCAAATCCCAGAAGCTCTGCATGTGCTATCAACCTCTCACATTGCTGGACAGAGCATGAGAGCTGTATCCACCAGCTTCTTAGATGCCATCATGCCATGATGAGTGCTACCGGGGGTGCTCTGCTTCATGTCCCCTCCATCCAGTTCTCTTTTAATACATGTCTGATCCTGTGATCCTTACCTCCCTTACATCCCTTCCATTTATTTCATTCTTGACCCCCATACTAATTTCTTTTTCTCTTTTTCTCCTTTTCTCTTTTTTTCCTCTAGCCTTTCCCCAGTCTGGGGAACTTTGAGGTTTTCTAAGGGCCAGCCTGGTCCTAAAAGGAGAATTGCAAAATGCAGCAGCTGGCTTTCGAGGACAGAAGGCACATTGGTGACAGCCATCACTAAATCTGCGCAAGGGTAGTGCCTGCTTAGTGCTCCTACTGTCCTGTGTTTCGTAGCACAGCCAGGCCGTTGGGTGGAGAAGACAGGGAAATAGTTCTTCTTCACAGGAAGTTCTTCTGGTGCTGAGCTGTCCCTGAACACTTTCCCTTGGGCTTTCCCCTATGATTGATTTAGGGTTCTATTTATCTCTTGCCATTGAAGCTGGAATTTTCCTTCCAGGCTATGTAAAACCACCCCGTGGCACTTTGTATTGCAGACTGACAGGTGCCAGGGCTAAAAGGCCTCTGTAGGCCAGCAGAGCCTGAACATTTCAAGCCAGAGGAACTTCATCGTGTTTGGTAGAAGAAGCAGAAAAGTGGCTTTGCGTCACACAGAGAAGTCAAGCTCCACTTGCTTTTTAACATGTTTCCACTTCAGAACACATTTATTTTTCCATGAATTTCCAGGAAATTAAACTGTGCTTTCAAATTTCAGAGTTAGACAGGCTTTAGCTCTGGTGCCTCCAAGAGGTTTCACAATCTCCTGTGGACCCTTTCCTCCATCACAGAGATGACGCGTCAGGTGTTGGGAAGCACGGGATGACACTACACAACAGTTGTAGAGAGGCAGTGAAAAATGCCATGTTCTGTGGAAGCTGTAAGAAGGAATTAGGTAGACTGAATGCATTTACTCAGTGAGGGCTTGACTGGGGTACATGCATATTTTGGGAAAAATGCTGTAGTATCTTCTGTCAGAAGCAGCTAGAGCCCAAGTAATGTATCTCCTCCAGACAATACAGAGAATAGCACTCCTTCCCAATACTGTGAAGTGAGAACGCTGCCCACCAAATACTTCTCACAGTCTCTGACTGTTTAGTATTGGGCTCCAATGTAGCCTTTACAAAGCCCAAAAATTCTCAAGTGGTCCTTGATGAGGGTGTGGGCTTACACTGATCTGCACCAGGTCTGCTTGTGGCAGGACTCATCATACATCTTCCATTGTTTATCTGCGGTTGATTTCCTTTGATTTTTCATCTTTGTTGATGTTGATAGTCCAGTAGTGGAAATCATGCCATAGAAGTCCGTGCAGGTACTCACTGGAGGAAAGAAAGAGAACAGCAGTGGATCTTTTAACAACAGAAGAGGCAGAATATGGAGGCATGCATTCCAAAGAATTGAGTGTGGATCCAGTGTTTCACCAAGACAGCTCACATGAATCCAGAAATAAAATAATAATCACCTGCTTTAGTTTTGACTGCCAAAGTTGAATTTTTTAGATTAGGAAACATGAGGTCTATCATAATCCATGGGTAGGCTGATGACTTCAATTGTTTGAGACTCATCTGACTTGAAACAGATAAGCAGGGAAGAGTTGGTGCTATGGAAGCAGGCTAGAAATTCAAGGGAGAGAGCAGTGCTTGGGGAAGTGCATAGGTGCAGGAGAAAATGACAAAGATTTGCCTCATGCGGCATTGTTGTGGGAAGCTTTTCAGTAGAGTGGATTGAAAAAAAAGAATCAGGGGAGTGGTCTTCTCTTGGTAAAAGTGGTTTTGTCAAAATGCAATTATTTTGTGGAAATGTGTCAAAATTTAAAATGGGAAAAGGAGAAACAATTATCTTTTGACTTTCTCATTTCACTGTGATAATGTCAAATTGTTTCGTTTGTGCAAGGAATAATGTTTAATTCTGATTTCATTGTTTGATCCAGACTTTTCTATTGCAACATTTGCTATTGTATTTACACATTTCTATCTATATATTCCTTATTTATATTGCCTCAGTGTTGCAGAAGTACAGAATTTCTGGTTCTTCAGAAACACTTTTTGTGTGTGTGTGTGTGTGGTTTGAAAAGTTAGGGTTTTTTAAACGGTGATCTTCACCCCCCAAAACAGCCATACAGACTTTTGTGACACCTCTGCTTCTAAAGGAGAAGAATCCATTTTGCCCTCATTTTTACATGTACAGCAGAACCTTTGGAGAGGCCAAGGGGGTGGTTGTGTTTGGATCAGTTCCTGATCTGAGCTCAGATTTTGGTTACAAGGACTACAGTGATTGAGTAATATAACCTGTTCCAGAACAATATGTGTCTTTATAGTTCTTTCTAAGAGCAATTTGAATTACTTTCAGCTACTTCACATACTTTCTTTCAGAGTCCTTCCTCTCATGACCCGGTGGTGCCACTCTCAGTTCTACCATGCAGCCAAGTCACAATCCTTGTGGAAATGTGCACCACAGAAAGAATGGCTATCCAGATCCTTTCTCACTGTTTCAGCACTGTTTCCTTCTTCTGAGGTACCTTCTAAGCTTGCAGTGCTTTTCTTTGGACTCTCTGTACCACAGATTTGTATTTTGGGTTGGCATTTAAAATGTAATTATTAACAGCAACACTGGGAGGAATTAAACAGCAATCAGAAATCAACAATTTTTAGGAAATAACCGTTTGTGAATTACTGGTTCTTGTGCCTCGCTTCAAAATCCTTCAGCATCAGTCTGCAATTAGGAGATTCCAGAGATGGAGATGTTTTTCCCAAGAGTGTATGTATGTGCAGAGGGGGTGAGTGCTAATTGTCCCCTGTCTGCTCCTTGTGTCCAAGCCAACCTGGCAAAGAAATCAAGTGGGATTTAGTGCAGATGTAAACCAGAAAGGCAAGAGGAGCAGTGCCTTTCCCAGCTACCGCCTAATGTTTTCCCTCCCCCACTGGGGCCCTGGGAGGTTGCTGCTACATTGGTGGAGGATGATTGAAACGTGCATTCATAGCAGCAAAAGTCAGTTTTAAAAAATTTCCCAGGTGAGTGTCAGTGTGCTGCTAATCAAACTGTGGGTTGATTGCAAAACTAAAAATGATTTGCATAATTTGGTAGACTGCTGCTGCGTGTGCGCGTGTATGTGTTTATAGTCTCTTCCTTAAGCATTGTGAATTGAATTAATCATGGAAAGAGAGGCAGCCTGTGTTCACATTCTTCATGCAGTTCCAGAGCTGTTTTGTATGTTCCGGACCAGAGTAAGGAATGGAATACGAAATACGGGAGAGACAGTGCCTTGTTCTCCAACTGTTATATATGTGGGCAAGATTTAAAGGCAGTTCAATGTATTTTGCATGACTTGAAAAATTTTAGACTGCATTCCATGTTTGCTGTGTAGAAAGAGCTGTTTCATCTCAGCTTTAAGAATGCCTAAGTTAAATGTCTGTTCCTACTTGGGTAACCACAGCTATTGAAATAAAGCACATGACATCCTAGATTCCATTGCAACACCCTAGAAATGCAGCCTTAATGCTTCTGAGAAGGCCTCACAGATTTCCAGTTCTCATCAAGCATCAGTCAGTGCCCCTGAAGCCAGGCTTATTTACATCAGGCCAGAGTCTGACCCATGAAGTAAATACATGTTCTTTCTCTCACTAGGACCTCCCAGATTCCCCAGCCCCACCTCAGCCTACAGCAGCTTTCTGTGTCATATACGTTGGTTTGAGTTGGATGAGTTAAGATTAAGCAGAGGAATTGGCACAGTAAGAGCTGGCCAGCTCTCTGATGTCTTTCAGTCGGCTGCAAGTAAACTGAACTTACCTTCTTTCTCCCTATGAAGACTTCACAACATAAACAGCTTCTTGGCAGTGCAGATGGACTGCTCCATTCAAGCCAGCCCTTTTTAATTCTGTGACATGAAACCGCATGACCACAGCTTATTTGTCTAGCTCTAGATTTATCGCTTTAATGTGTTTTCTCAGTAAAGCCAAACCCAACTTGTGCCAGTTACATGGAGTACTGGACTGGACCCATTGCTTTTAATTCTTTTCTTTCTTTTAGAAGGAAGGAGCTTCTAAAAGGTTCCTTAAGGCCTCCTCATTTTTCCTTCCATACAAATCCTGTCCTTCGGGATACCACCGTCAGTCGTTAGGTACTGTCCGGCTGCTGTGGAGACCTCATCAACATGCCAGGTGCTTATCCCCACATTTGTGTTGTGTCACAAAGCAGCTTGTAGGGGTGCTTTGGCAATATGAAAGGAATGGATGGCAAGGGCAACAAGAAAAGCTTCTATAGGTACATCAGTGACAAAAGGAAGACTAGGGAAAATGCGGGCCTTCTCTGGAAGGAAACAGGACACGTCATCGCCAAGGATGCAGAGAAGGCTGAAGTACTACACAACTTTTTTGCCTCCGTTTTCACCACCAAATGCTCAAACCACACTGGCCAAGTCACAGAAGGCAGAGGCAGGGACTTGGAGAATGGAGAACCACCCACTATAGTAGAAGACCACGTCTGAGACCATCTAAGGAACCTGAATGTGCACAGGTCCATAGGAGTTAACAAGATGCATCCACAGGTCCCGAGGGAACTGGCAGATAAAGTGGCCAAGCCATTATCCATCATATCTGAAAAGTCATGGCCATCCAATGAAGTTTTCAATGACTGGAAAAGGGGAAATGACATAACCCTCATTTTTAAAAAGGAAAAAAGGATGACCCAGGGAACAACAGGCCGGTCAGTCTCACCTCTGTGCCTGGTAAGATCATGGAGCAGATCCTCCTGCCCCATCCCTGGCTGTCTTCAAGGCCAGGCTGGATGAGGC
>NW_010229007.1:37229-38636 GCF_000690775.1 Eurypyga helias
GACCTTTAAGGTCCCTTCCAACCCAAACTGTTCCATGATTCTCCTGGAAACTATGCTAAGGCACATGGAAATTAAGGATCCAACTTTGTTCAGTCTTGTTCAGCCTGGAGAAGATAAGTCTGTGGCAAGACCTTATAGCAGCCTTCCAGTACCTGAAGGGGCCTATAAGAAAGCTGGAAGGGTCTTTTTACAAGGGCCTGTAGTGACAGGACAAGGTGTAACAGGTTTAAATTGGCCTCTTGCAGGTATAGGTACAGGAATAGCACTCTCCTCCTGCAGGCAGAGCTGCCTGCAATTGGTTGAGGGGCTGAGGAAGGCCAGACAGAAACAGCAACTTGCCTTGGGAAACAGCCAGGAATTGCAAGGAGCAGGGAGAGCTCTCAAAATCCCACCCAGCCTACAGGTTCCCTGCTAAATGGAAGAGGAAAGAAAACATGGTATTGCCCCTCAAAAGCTGCTGCCTTGCTTTCCCTGCCTGCCCAATTCCAGCTGCCGGGGGTGTCTGGATCAGCACAGCCAGGAAAGTGGAACAGGGCAGAGATTTCCTCCCCAGGGCCATCAGCCTGGGAGGACTCATAGTGGCAAGGCCAGAGCCCCTGAGGAGTATGAGACAACTCATGGTCACAGTGCAGCGGGCTGAGGAGCAGCGAGAAGACAGAGAGAGCAGAGTCAGCAGGTGTTTTGGGTGGCCAGAGATGCATCACTATCAAGGCTGGGAGGCCTACATTTGCAACATGGCCATGGGCTGGCAGTATCAAGCTGAAGAGGCTGCAGAGAGAGCTGGTGCCTTTCTGCAGAGATGGTCTGTGGCAGGAGCACTGTGCTGTTGGATGAGAGAAAAAGGGGAAGCCTCAGGGCAGTCTTAAAATGTGGAAGAGGGCACGCTGAGCTGGTGCTTTCCAACAAGCTGTCATTCCCTCCTTGCTCAACCACCTCTGTTGTTCCCTGACCCAGTCCTCCGCTCCAGGCAGTGCTTTGTGTTGTTGCTTTTTTGCCCCTCTCAGCCTCCCATCAAGGTGTAAATAACCCTTCCCACTCCATGCTCTGCTATTCTCCTGCAGGGCTAAAAATTATCTGCAGCAAAGCATCTGCTCTGTAGAATTTATCTGACTAAAAGATTAGACTCCCTAAAATGCATCAGAGGGCTAGATCCTCATGGCTGGTATAAATCCTCATTTACAACATAGATCACAGCTATAACCAACATGTAAATCACAATGCTCCCTTCTGACTTGAAAATCTATGAATCTATGAAAATTGGCGTAATTGCATTGATTTCAGGAGGGCTGCTGTGATTTACGCCGGCTGGGGACACGGCCCGGCGTACGCCCATCCTGTTAGAACAAATTAGAATTCTCTCTGTGGCGCGGCAGTTCAGCATCCAGGCAGGCTGGGGCAGGCGCACGA
>NW_010229007.1:38667-60089 GCF_000690775.1 Eurypyga helias
CGTTAGCTCCTCCGGTTCTCCCGGGGCCCAGAGAGGAGCCTGGCTCTCAGCTCCCCCGGGAGGAATGCTAAGCTTGTGCCTTTGCTTTTGCCTCCCTGCTAGGCTGTGTTTGAAACACGTTATTGCCCAGCAAAGTGGTACAGCGTAGAAATGTAAGAGCGGCATTGCTTTGACCAAGAGAAGCCTGGGGGAGGTTTCAGAAGCTAACTTGCCCTGTCAGATGTGGTTCAGGAAATGCTCTTGCAGAATGTATCCTGCACTTCTGTCCACAGACCTCTCTCAAGCCCTCGGAGCCCGTTCCTTGGCATAGCAGGGGATGCATGCACAGCAAGCATCAAATCAGATCAACAGCCAGCGAGTCTTCTCTGTGTGCATCTTCTCTGTGCGCATCTTCTCTGTGCGCAACAGAGGGATCTTGCTTTCTGGCTGCTGCTTAAGCGGAGGCCACTGTGAAATTAGAAGAGGGTGAACAAATACCAGAGGGGAAATACAGAGAAGAATCCCAAACAAAGCATTTTATTCTGCATGCAACATGTCAGAAAGCTCGATTGTTTGCTATTAACTGGGTTTACATGGGATTGTTTTCAGGTAGAATAGCAATTCACCTTAAAGTCTCTGGAATAAGCATCAAAGTCGTTAGTCTCACAGAGCATTTACTAAAGCCTTTGTTGATAGTGAAAGCTCTATTTAAGGCTACATTTGCACTTGTCTTAAAACGGCTTGTTTTCTGGTGCTTACAATTTCCTGAAAAAATACTTCCTCTGGATTAAATTTTCAATGCCTGGCTTTTGTTCAGGAGCAAAACTTTGCTGTTTTGGCAAGAAACATGTTGACAAAGTTTCTAAGAAAACTTAGAAAACAAACATATTATCAAAGTGCATTCGGATTCTTTTGTGTACTATTTAATCCTGGTGAAATCTGCAGGTTAAAAATATATGGTTTGCCTAATTGTCACCCGGGACCAGAGTCAAGGTCAATTGATTTTGGGCGTGTTCAATGAAGAGTTTCCACTGTGCTTAGAGTCATAAGCGTGCAAGTCACAACAAACCAATATTGACAGGACTGTGAAAGCACGGAATGTGGCCAAATTCTTCTTTTGACTACACAGTTGTACCCCTTTGGGAATATTGATGTTGCTTTTGCATATTTTCATAATCCAGGATTTGACGGACTTTCAGGTTTGGATTTTTTTTTTTTAGTTGTCTGGTTACAGTGCTATGATGGATGTTTAATTTCTCTAAAGGTCTGTGTAAAAAAATCTCATTTTGGTGGCCAACCTGAAACTTGCAACTTCTAGTGAATAAACAGTAAAACCTTAGCGTTTCGCCCAGCTCAGCTGCAACAGCCACTTCCAGTCTAAAGCAGAGTCCTGAGATTGTATCAGGGGTATGAGTCTGCCACTAGCTTCTGTCATTAGCAAGTTAAAGAGTCGGAAGCACTAAACACAAGATATGCACCCTCACCCCTACTTCCAAACAATGCTCTTTGGTGGAGAGGGGATGTTTGGTCATCCCACCTGCGTGGTCTTCTGGGCTGCACAGTGTCTACCAGAGAGTTAGTTCCTCCTTGCGCTGGGCTGCCTAACATCTCAGCCACCACAACAAAAGACAGTCCTATGCTCTATAATGCCCTGAAAAAAATCCACCTGCTTACATACTTTGCTGTCTTATCTTCTATTATGTTGAAAAGAAAGCCTGGACACATTTTAGTATGAGAACTGTGATTGATGGCAGGTTTTATTGGCACTTGACACAGCTGGCTCCAGCACAAGTTTCTGTGAGCGAGGTGTGGCCCCGAAAACCTCCATCCCACGCATGCCAGCCCTGTCCTGGCTTGCCTGCGTGAGGAAAAGAGCCCATACATGGTGCACAGAAGCCCTTTTATGGGAGGAATATCTTGACCTAGCTATCAAACAGTCAGAAGATGCCTTCTTAAGCAACACATTTTTCTGTCCCCCTTTCATCTTGTGCTGCTGTGCTTCCTTCCCACCTCACTGCCAGGGAAACCCTTTTCCTCTGGCAAATGCTGCTCTGATGATGAAACTGTTTGTGTGGAACATATCTGCCTTGTCAGAAAATTTGGTTTTGGTGGCTTTTTCCTGGCTTGCCTGGGAGTGTGGTGACTCAAATCATCTCTGCGTGTGTGAGTGCAAGGAGGGCCTGGCATCTACAGCTAGGTACCTGATGGGTGGCCATGCTGGTTGTCCTCACCTTCTACCCCCCCCCCAGGGAACTGGGGACCTATCTAACATGGAAGCAGGTCAGGTCCCTGGCTTCCTCGTGAGCTCCCTGGCCGGCTGGCAGGAGGGTGGGCTGGTGCCTGCCACTGAAGCAGGTTGTTCTGACCCTGCTTAGTGGATGTTTTTATTACAGTGTGAAAATACCGATGCTGGCTGAGACGGTGGTGGTGAGGAAATCCTCTGATCTTGCTAGCTCTGCTCAGTGTTTAGCCTTTTATCAGGACGTGAGCTCATTGCTGTTTCAGGCTAAAGACCAAGCTTTGTATGGATGCTTTGCTTTGACTCTTTAAATTCTCAGTTTTACTTGCAGCTTGTCTCTGAAAGGGCCTGATCACAAAAAAATGTTAATGCTTTTACCCAGAAAGTTAGCAAGCATTTACGCGTCACTCTTCCAAGGGACACAAGTGTGTAAGCAGACAAGAGTCACACATCTCTCCTTGAATCAGGTTCTCAGAGCATCCATCTAGATACTAATTATCTTCTGCAGAAGATGCCCAATTTCTTTTATGTCACTGAGAGCTCTAGTTGCCTGGCAATGCTCAGTAACATCCAAGTGCCTCGGAGGACTGGATGTAAACTGCGACATTGGAGCATTGTAAATGGAGGCAAGCGTATTTCAAGATTTTTACAGAGGAAAAGGTGTGCAGAAAAGTTTAAACAGACAGCTGAAATGAGTTCTTTTTACTCACATGATATTTTATTCCTTGTGATAAACAACTTCTGCTTTTATTAAATAAACTCCAACAAAACCTCCCCCAGCCTTTGTCTGTTGTCGTATTTTTCTGTTGCTAATCTTTGTGTCATACTCATGATCCTGTTGCTGCCAAAATTTAGGCAAGGGGGTGTCTGACTAGGATATCCAGAGCCTTGTCAGAATATGCAGGGCAGGACGGAGGGAGACTGCCCAAGGTATCAGTCTGCCTTGGTGCTGGCTGGGCCATCTCAATGGGGGTCACAAGGCTCCCGACATGCAAGCATGGGATCACATGTTCTGTGACAGTGAGCGTGGGTTTTGTGAGCTGATGGGCAGCTTACCAGCAGGGCCAAATTCTTCCAGTTGTGACCATAGCTCTTTCCCCCAGGCAAGCTTGTTAATCACTCATTTAAAACAGTCCAGAGGCTTGGTGGTAGATTAAGCTTCAGTTTCCAGAGCTGGCATGCTGTGGCCACCCCAGTGCAATGTCTGGTCTACTGCAGAAGAGACACTTGCCCTGCTCCATGCCTTTTCCTTCAAATATAACCCCCACATAAGCAGCACGGTTGCCTTCCCCTGGCTTCCTAGGTCTTGCTTCCAGGATGTACTGCACAGCAAGGTCAGGGGCTCAGAAGACCTCTGTTCTGTTACAGAAAGACTCAGACTTCACCAGTTGCAGGCCTACTCAGAGCATTTAAGCTACAATTTATGGCTTAAATCCAGGCTCAGCAGCGGGCAGCTGCATGCATTAGAGCCTGCCTTCAGTGCGGTAGCCCTCGGTTGCAGAAGCAAGAGAAAACCTCAGAAACTGCTGGCAGAGTGTTGGCTTTGGTTTGTTTTCTGTTCTGTTTGGTATTTCATCTAACTGTCAGGAGAGTATTTACTCTTTTTCATAACAGACTTTGTCTTCATAATGCCTCTGAACACAGGACAGCAGCAGAATGCTGTGTTTGCCACGTGGCTGGGGAAATGCATGTTTCTGTCAGCTTACAGTTTTCTTCCTTTAGCAGTGACAGGAATTAGTTGTAATCAAGCAATTCTGTGGAAGTTACCCCTGCTTAACTCTAAGATGAAGCCTGTTTGTTTGTATTGTAAACTCTAATTCAGCAATGACCAGTTCAAATTGTGCTTTTAAATGCAAAGGTACATAAAACGGTTGTGTCATGGACAGCTGACCTATCATCTAAGTATTTTTCTTGCTCAGATTGCAGTTCCTCCTAGTCTGGAGTAACAGCTTTCCAGAAGCTGATCTGTGATAAAATTATACCAAGCTGTTTCCTGGGGCAACAGGATTTCTTAACTGGATTTTTTTCCTTTTTGTCTCAACAGACTCAAAGTGGCGCCTGTAGTAGGAAGAGGAGCTGCCATATCCCAGACCATTCCAAGTGGAAAGAGGATCCTCTAGCTGTCCACCAAAAGACTCACCATCATATACATATTCCATGACTGGGTGAAGAACACTTTGGCACTCATACACACTTCGCATCATCACAAAAGTAAGGCTGGGGAAGGACAAACTATTGTATTCTGATTCAAGAAAAGTGTAACATAAAGGAGGATGTGCTGTCTCTCCGTGTCATCTCTCTGAATACCACAGCTGACACTAGTTTCCCTGCATTCCCTTTCTTTTCCTTAATATCAGAGAGTGACCCTCAAGAAGACATTGTGGTCTGGCTGGTGGTTGGTACAAGTCGAAGAAAAATGAACTTTCATGGCGGTATAATTCAACATCCTCCCGTTGCACAACTGTGTGCATGTTCAACCATTCCCTGCAGTGTGGGCACTATGTCACTCTTCCCATTTCCTCTTGCAGTAACCTAAAACAGGAATGCTGTTGGTCAATGAGCAGGTAATTTAAATATTAAGAGAAACGTAGTAGAGGCATGCCAGCGGGGTGGGGAATTCAGGATGAAGTATCTGCCATAGATTAAAGATCATAAGATTATTATACTTTCCTAGTTTTAATTAATCATTTTCCTTGTTTGTTTGTTCTGTTGTTTTGGGTTTTTTTTTTTAACCTGTTAATTTAGCTCCATTTTTACTTTGGTTATATATGATAAGTGTCTCATACAGTTTACTGCAATGTGTTTGTCACATTATGAAAATCAGAGTGTTATCTTCATCAATTACAAGCAACAAAGTTCTTAGAAGTAATAAGGAAAAAAGCTAAATTTGTATTTCAGTGGACTCTCAAAGGCTTATCTCCATGCTGTATGTAAATCTGCAGTGTTTCATCAAGATTGCCTTTAGTCCTGCATTTGGACTTCAACTCTATGGTAAGTGCCAAGTATCTCTCTGCAATAAAAGTGGAGTAACCTGCCTTGGAGTTAGTGAAGGTGTGCAAGATTAGCTAGCTAATGTCCTGTACGCCTTGCTTCATCTTGTCTCATGTATACCTTTGGTTAATACTTTTGCTTGCAATCAGACTGCTAGATAAATTAGGATAGTTGCAGTGTTAAAAAACAGGTAGTGTAGTGGAGAAAGCAGCATTGTGCTCCTTTATTTGAAGTGTACCTGCTGCCTGTTGCAAACCTCGCTGCTGCCCCTTGTCCGTTCCTGACAAGTTAGCTGTCCTGTCTACATGGAGTAAACACTGATTGCAAAATCCTCTAGTACACAGGCCTACTGAAGTCTCACTGCCTGATGTACACCTGGCTATGGTGTCTGAGCCAGTTTCTTGATCCTTCATGCTTTTAAGCACAGCTTGCTCTGAAGTGGCCACTGCACTCACACTGTTTTTGCTGCTTCTGCCTGGCTTCCTGGAAACGAGAAGACAGAGCTCAGCTGATCCCAGGAATCATGCCCACCTCCTTTTCCTATACCAGAATTTTGGAGTGGCATAAACTCATGCTTTCTCAGACTTTCCATTCCCAGTTCTTATCATAAATATTAAAAGCCAAATTATTATTTATTTTAGTAGCATTAAAAATACCGTGTTGTATACGAAGCAGTGATTTATCAGTCCTGTTTCCTGCCAAGCTTTCTCCAGTATTCTCAAGTGCTCTTTGGATTAAGATCAGTTTAGAGTAGCTGAAGATATGGCCTTATACACAAAAAATAATTGGTAAAATGTTTTTCTAAACTACCCGTTTCAGTAGCTCTCCACTTTTCCAGAATAACTTTTTTACACTGAAAGATCCAGTGTCATGATGGCAACATCAGAACTGTCACAAATGTACATTTTCACAGGGAAGGAGACAATGTAATTTTACTGGAGCTGATTCTATACTGCCCCATGCATTGTACAGTCATTTCTTCTTTTACCATGTTTGGCATGAGACACCCTTGTCTTAGAATAGTAGAGATTTAAAAGTCACTTAGTGTTGGTCTGAATGACTATGTAAATTGAAAGAGGCAGAGAATCAGATTCTATGCCTATAAATTTTATCAAGCCAGCTGCTTGTCAAATTTCATTTTTGCTTTATTTAATCATTAGATATTACTGGGAGAAAATTGCACATTCTGCTGTTAGTTCTTCTGGTGTAAATCTGGAATAAGAGCCTAACTCTTATCTCCTTTGGTGTGGTATCCATGGAAATCAAATGCAGTGAAATTCCATTTAGATTTAAGCTATGTGGTCTTTGCGGTTCTTAAAACAGATGCAAGGAAATGCCTACAGTTGTAAGAAACTTTTTCATAGCATAGCATTTAGTCCTGTATGCTATATTACGTTCTACTGCCCACCTTTGAGCATCAGACACTTAATTGGCTGGCTGTTGAGTGAGCTATAGTTAAAAATAATGTTACTGGCACATACTGAGTCAGCCATTGGGTTTACAGGGAGAGGCAAAACTGCTAATTGTTGCGATAGTACCTGCAGCAAAGGTGTGGCTAAGTTAGCAAGTATCTACCATTCAAACAGCAATCAGCTTCCTCCTTAATGTCTTGAAAAAGCCCTTCGTATGTTATATAATCCCTTCTGCACAATTTTCCTGCAAATTGGTCCTGGGAACAGAGTGGGTAGATGGGGTGATGTGGCTTGGTCAACTTACCTTCCGTGGGGCTGAGAACATTGCAAAACACTAGAAGAGGTGCTTGAGATCAAACATGGAAGCCGAAGGCAGCACTTATAAGCACCGGGGGCAGGAGCAGCGGTGGGAAATGCAGGAGCCTGGATGATTTTGTATGAATTGAACCAAAGTGCTGGTTCTTCACAAGAAGGAACTTTGTGTAACAGGGGAGAGGTGTAAGTTATCGTCAGTCTTAGAACAGACCCCATACTGTGCACACATGGGGCAATGGCAGCACCTATTAGCTAAAGAGATGTAATGGTACAGTGGCTGAGGGGCAGATGATCTGCCTAACAGGGAATTTATCCAGACTGGTGCCATTTGGCTTTGTCTTGGCAGTTCCCACGTACAAAGTGTTCAGAGAAGGACATCTCGCTAAATCTCCAATTATCCTTGCCTTGTATAACGGCTCCCAGAGGCCTATTCTTTGCTGCTATAAATCAGCATAACCCTTAAGGTTGACTAATTTGTCCATGCCCTTTACTAGGGATGAGGGTGATACGCAGGAGGTGTAAAGCTGCCTTCTCCCCTCATAGCCTCAGGGCTCTCTTATCCACCTCATCCCAGCCAGCAGTGGGGATCAGTTATAATCCTGACTTCCCACTAATGGTAAGAAAACACCACCTAGGTACGATGTCACATGGGCCGAACTCAATCCCTGCAGAAACATGCCCTCATTCCCTTCAGTGGGAAGTCTGCGCAGCAAAGCACTACCCCAGCACGCTGCTGCCTCCCTTCCCCTCCCACTCCCACCCATGCTCTCCTGTTACACATCTGCTAGCTTGGGGTGAAGCTGTAGGGCTGTTGTTGGGCTGGTTGACCCAGCCTAAAAGTTCCTTTAGAGTGGCAGCTCAGATTTAAAGGAGGTTTCAGAGGAGCCTCTGCATCCGTACCAGTGGCTGATGGAAGTTGGCACATCTATTTTTACAGTGTAGAGCTGTAATTGGAATGGGGGTGTCTACATCGGGTTCCATGTAGGCACCTCACTCTCCCCCCTTTGTTTAGCTGTGTTTAGGTATACCTGAAGACCCTTGGGGTTCCCTGTCATGTCCCTTGCACCCTCCCAGCAGGATGGGGAACTGATTCCCCTGAAGAGTAACCATGGGAGGAGGCTGTGTTATTTTTCAGCCACATCAGCTCCCTGATCCACTCCCTCTACAGCTGAACAAACATTTGTCCCAGCACCCCAAATGGGCGTTGTGAGTAGGGAACTAGTGGGGAAGGGAGAAGAGATTGAGTCTATTAAACCAACACTGCCGCCAAATAAATGTGCCCTGAATTGCAGCTGCTGGAAGCTAATCTGTCAGTGTTTCCCACATGGAAAGGTGCCTTTTGAAAGGGTGACAGGGAACAGGAGTCGAGTTTAGGAACTAAGGTTTGAGAAGCAAATTTATTTCAGTTAAATGTAAAAGAAACCAGTTGTTTTGTTCAAGTTTATCCAGTCAAACCACTGTCAGTTGCCCCATGTCCCTTTGAATTCTCTCCGAGTTCCCTGCAGTGCCTTGAGTTTACTCTGGAGCGAATGGGAGCAGAATTGAGCTCTGGCAGCTCATTTCCCTGTGGTTTTCTGAACGAAACAAATCTGTGACATGGGGAACCTGCTGACTTAGGCAGAAGGTAGGTGAAGGCATCTAACTGCACCCAAATGCTTGCCGAGTAGCTGTCAGTCACAGTTGGAAAGGGCCAGTGTGATGGAAGGCAGGAAAAGTGTGTGAAGAACGAGGAGACTGACTCCCCTCTCACTGACACATTTATCAAGAGAATTCTTTAGGGTTATTGTAATTACCCAGCGTAAACCCAGCAAACAGTGAGAAGAATCAGGCCAAAGTTCGAATGAGCCTGGTTTTTCGTGCGTTCACCTTCTCTGACCGCTCCCACCCCTTGCGCAGCATGTCATAAACCTTGCGGAGTTATTTGTTACGGTCATCGCTGCAGAATACCAATTCTAGCAGTACTGCACCCTGGTCAGACCCAGCTTCCTCCTCTCCCCTCCCACTCCTCCCACATACTTTTTTTAGGGCCTGCAGGTGCTGCAGATAGTCAGCTATGAGGGGGTGCTGACTGACCAACAGGAAACCCAGTTTTTTTGCTCTGAGCTGTAGCCTTGAAAATAGACCCGGGGAGGAGGGGGGTGGGGGGCGCTTCTCTCTCAGCCTATTTCCTTCTGTTTCTACATCAAAGCAGTAAAGAAGCCATAGCCCTCACGCTGATTTTACTGGAGAGTATTCAGCTGCACTCAGACCTTGTCCACAACCTCAGCCAGGTTTGGTCAGGTTTCACAGTGGGAAAATAGGCTGCTTCTGTCTCTGAATGTGTGGAATTGCACAAGGGAATGTGATGAATGAGAATATTTTTCTTTCTCAGCATATCTTCTGAAATCCCACTGGACAATCTGTGTGACTGGCAAAACTCTCCCATAATTCTGAGTGTTGTGGCCCATCCCAAATCTTATCTTGCACTAAAGGATTAAAGAGCATGCCAGTATTTCTCCACCAAAGGTTTCTGAAAACCCTGTGAAGAAAGCCTCTGCGTTTCTCACTATCACTGGCTGGGAGCCAGTGGTGAAGCTGGAAGCCTGACTCCAAGCATGTTGGGCAAGCTCTCATTTCCACTCCTCCCTGCCCTGGGGCTGCCACCACTTTCCCCAGGCATGACTGACTCCATCCAGCCCTGCCTTGGGCATCTCTGGCCCAGATTCACTGGTGCTCCTGATTCCTGGAGAGTGCTGCAGGCACCAGGGCTTATCTGCAGAAGGAGTCAGCAGAGGTGGGATAGGTCTCAGTTACCCGAACTGCACGCTGTGCAGCGTATCCCTCTAGGAGATGATTCTTTATTTGCTTTCTTGAAATTTAAATGGAAGAAGGGAGACTGGCGAACCACTGGTGAACCCCCAAATCCTTACCAGCAGATAGTTCTCAGCTGGTGGAGATCACCAGGCTGTTACTGGATTGAACTCCAGCCAAGAGCCTGTCCCCATGTTCTTTAAGTGGAAGCAGTACTCAAAAGCAGCACAGAAAATAAACATCTTCTCTTTTGATGTAACAAATGCTTGCCCCTTTTGATTATTTGGATAATACAAATAGAAACTATCCCCTCCTTGAAGGACCGACAACTCAAGAGACAGACATACTGCAGACTCATTTTGCCAGGGAATAAACAGGTGAGCATGGTTTCATGTTTAGCACCTTTACCAGTGATGAAGAGCAGGACAGATTCAGAAATGAGTAAGCCTGAAAGAGTTTTTTTTCCCCAGCTGATCTTGGTAAAAAAATGCCGTCCAGTGAATTGAGGAGAGTTCAAATGGGGAAGTAGCTGAAGAGCAGTGTTTGGCAAGGGAGAGGAAGACAAACAGTTCAGGGCAAAATCTCCCCACATGAGAAAATTACCTTAGAAATTCCCTGTTAAATAAATCAGCAGTTCTTTTCCAAATAATCCCATTTAATGCACACGTACTGCAAACTGACTGTCTAATTCATTACCCATGTAACAAAACTCACAAAGTTAAGCCACATTTTCTAATTTAACCAGAGCATCTGATGGCAAAGGGCCACTGAACAGCTGAAGTACATGCCTGCAAAGGTCAGAGACAATTGACCAAACCCCACCTTGCTTTTCTGGCTACATGAAGCCTGTATTTCTTGCCATGCCTTAACTATTAAAAAAAAAAAAAATCTTTGTTGCCAGGATGAGGCACCCTTATCCTTATGCAAGGATAGCAGCACCCTTATTTTGTCTGCATGGCTATATACACCTACACAGGCAAATCATTATGGTATGGTACCTATACCATGGCAAGATTCACGCACACTTGTATAATTCTAGGTTGTGATTCTCTTATTGATTATTGCTCTGTAATGTTTTCAAGCTTGTGCCCAGATTTATAAATGCTTATATGAACCTTGCCTGCTTCCTGCACAGAAATCAAACAGTAGGGATTTACACCTGCCCTTCACACAGTCCTGGAGGCGATGTACGTCTTTAGCTGCATGCTTTTGCCAACTTGTCTGCATGGCTATTTGCACAATATTTACAACATACATTTTCTCAAAAAAAAAAATATTTGGTTATCTATTCAGAGGTGTTAATGCATCACAAACCATGGTTAAGCACATAGGCTTAATCATGGTAAAGGAAGAGGGCCAAAATTACCTTGAAAGCTCTGTATTAAAAGGTTACACACACCCACAGATACAAGTAACTAACAATGTGATTACCCTGGGATTGAATACTGAGTGTTTTGGTATTTCTGAAAGCCTTCAAGACCATCTATACTTATAACAACTAATACTTTAATGCACCTTTTTATTTTAGAACTTAAAGTGGGAAATTCTCGCATATCAGTTTCCCAGGCTTGTATTCCTTATATGCCCTCATATCTCACTGGCATTCATAGGAATCTAGTATGAAGGCTGGGTCAGGCCCTGCTACAAGTTTCTGTTTTCCAAGTCTGTCAGGGAAACATAAGGAGCAGCAGATATTACCTGTGCAAATTTTTACTTTCATCTCTCTCGGTGGCTATGAATAGTTGGTCATTAGTTAATGGTGACATCAGAGCCGGACCTTCAGGCTTACTGGAAGGCTGCAATTCTATTAGTCAGATGCTGTAAAAGTTGGTTTTTTTAACTACCTTGGTGTCAAGATAACTCTCCCCTTTCTGAGCTACTAGGTATTACTCATGGATGCATGTCCAAGGGAAGGATTTGGCCTCAATGTTTTAATTAAGATCGCATTTAAATACAGGGTAAAACACAAACCTTTTTCTGTGGTACCCAATAAACATCTTTACTACTTGACCTGTCTCCTACCTCTTTGTCATCATCCTTCATGATTCAGGGTTCATATGACTTCCTTCACATCCCACCCTCAGTCTCACACTCACCACCACTGACAGTCTGATTACCTAGAGCAGGGAACCTGAAAACAGCCAGGGGACAGGTCCGTACCACAGTTTGATTGTGTCAAAGTCAAAAAAGACTGCTAGAGGGGATCTCAGGACAGCATGCTGGCAGACAACCAAGAGGACCGTGTCAGCTGCTGTGTTTTGTAAACTAGCAGCAATCCTTTTGCCACTGTGGATTGCAAAAGCGGCAGTGCTGCCAATGTTTATATGCTTCTGGCATCCTGACTAAGAATCTTTTAATTACATCATAGGTATGTGCAATAGGGTTTGGTTTTTTCGCTAGCTAGCAGGGAGATTTTTGGCTAGATGAAAGACACGTGGTTGAGCGTATACCTGTGCATCAGAATTATAGCTGGGGCTGCACCTGAACCAAAAGGAGACAGCCTCATTTTTTTAGCAGTGATTGGGGTAGTAATGGCGGAAGGGAGACATGGCACGCCTTAGGTTGTAAGCCCACCTGGTAGTACTGCACTGTTTTGTACCAGGTATTACTCTACTATGTATAATTTTACTTTCTCTATATTGTCCTGTGTAACAAAATTTCATATAACAACCCTCCTTTGCTATGGTCCAGCTTGTAGCCAATGGGAATTGAGGACATTGTAAGGGAGCACAAGACTGTAAATCAAAGGTTTGTTTTGGTTTTTTTCCCTGTAGTCCATGTCTGTAGCTGTGGGATTAAGTGTACACTGTGTCTTTTCCTATTGGTGTGTGTCCTTCTTGGGTCAGGGCTGGTTGTCAACAGGAACTTGATCTGAAGAGTATCAAGTAAGGTCTTAGTCTAACCTCTTACAGAAGCCCAGCAAACTTTCAACAAAGGAACAAGAAACTCAGAACTAGAAGGGCCACCATTTTCACATTTGGAGTATATGGGCAGGTATCATGCTTTAATCCTTCTATTGTTTGTTGTTTTCTTTATTTCACCAGCAGTATAAGCAGTTTTGCACCATCCTTATTTAAGGAGGTGGGTACTACATTCTAAGATGATAAAGACCCCAGTTGAACTCGACACTATGAATGACATTGGTACAGGTAGAAGAGATGAATGCTATTCAGTGGAGATAGAAATGTGATCTTGAGAGAGACAGGGTGGCATCGCAGTGGGGAAAGTAGCCTTGTAAAATCCAGATGCAGTTTCCTTCCCTGCCCTGGCTTCTTTGTGACCTGAGGCGAATCACTGAGAGAGGATCCGCAGACATTCTTCCCCACTTTGTTGATTCTGCTCCCCTCTGAATGAGGGTTCAGAGAAAGCTCAGCTGTTTGTGAGGCAGCTGCAGAGCTTCATGCCCTGTGTTGTCCAAGACAGTGGGCAGCAGAGATTTGGTGGCTGCTGTATGCACAGACAAACCTTTGCTGCAGTGGCTAAGTTGCAACCCTGAGCGTGGCTGTAGCAAGTACAGGCACTGTGCTACTGCTGACCCACATAGACCCATTCTTCTCCTAAGCCAGAACCCCGCACAATTCTTTTATCTGTAAAGGGTGTAAGAGCATTGCTGTGGCTCACAGACATGAAGTTTAGACAATTACAAGTGTGAGACACTGAAATACTACACTAGTAGAAGTACCTCAGAAGAAGAATTGTTGCTCTCTCAAGACTAATGTAATTTTCTCCAGGTTGCCTGTTCAGTGGATTCTAAAGGGCAGGGATATGTTTTTCTTAAACTCTGTGTAATGGTGTTAGAATTCTGTTCATTGGCTTTTATTTTCTTTGATAGTCTATGGGACTTTTCCATAAGGGATCAAAGCATCTCTATAGACCTTGTTCACCACATCCTTCTTCTTCCTTTTCCTTCTCCTTTGAACCTGAATACTTTACTGGACTGTTCTGAAAAGCAGCAGAAAAATCGGTCTGAGTGGTACCAGTTTTATATAATTTAGACTTCAGAGTTGCATCAGACCACTTTCTATGGGGGGGGGGGGGAAAAAGGTGAAACATCCTGAGGTGGGCACAATACCCTCAAGAGTAAAATCTGGGGTCCTAAAATGACAAGTTACTGCAGGCAAACTGAACCACTTAGCTCCCAAATCCTTTGCAATCATAATTTATAACAAAAGAAGGATCTTTTCTCAGGCTAATGTTTGAGCTTCTTCTCATCTTCTGTGCCACTTTTTGGAAATGGTTGCAATACTATATTAATCTTTTCGGATATGAGTTGATACTTCACATCAAATTTCTCTTTTGCATTCAATGAGGGCCCAGTGGTTCTAGCAAACTTCAAAGGGATTTCATATTCTGTAAAATACTTCACATTGCTCTGTATCAAAGTCTGATATTTTTTTCCAGGGCTGTACAAGCTCACACTACCTACCTAGTCTGTCTGTCCGCATCACTTTCATGTTTTTCTGAATTGCTGATGAAGGCTACATGGGCCTCAAAGCTTGCAAAGAGTTTCCTTCGACTGGGTTTGCACAACCTGAATTATTTTGCCTCTAGAAATCCCAAAGTGCCCTGTCCCTTTTTCCCATTGCTTACAAAGAGAATTTCCCTTGGTAGTGAGGGTGGGGTCTTAGAGGGCCAGCAACAACATCAGTCACCAAAGGTTATTGCACTTGCTTTGCAAATTATTTATAGGGAAACAGAGAAGACGCAGAATCTGGGGAGATGTTTGCAGCTGAAATTTCTACTTTTGTTCTGCTCTAGCTGAGCTTCAAGTCTTCTTGTAAAATACTGAGTGTTCACTTAGGAAGCCTTGAACACTGCTGTTTGTAATGTAACATCCCAGAACTTCAGTAGCTGACTGGAAAAACACAGAAATCCCCAAATGTGCAGCATTACTTACAAACCACTGCTATTGTGGTGATGTAGTGGTGCAGTGGTACTTTTTCTCACCTTCCCTTTCTTCCTTAGCTTAGTTATAGCACTGGTAAACACCTATTCCTACAAAGGAAGGACAAGAAATATCTTTCCTTTTGAAGTCACTCTGCTCCTGAGATGGGGCAGAGGCGGTGTCTCTGCTGTTCCTCTGTATTGTACACCCATGCTCCATCAGGGCATGTGCAGGCCTTACGGCTTACATGAGACGTACAGCAGCCTGTTCGTAACAGCAATCTGGTGTGTGTGCACGCAGCCTTTCTATTCAGGTTAAGCTGCTGTGTTCACCTCGGCAAAATGACTGTGAACTCTCCATGTTGTTAACGTGATGATGGGGGGTGCTAGAATGAGAGTTTTGTCTTTATGATTTAAAATTCTACAGTGAGGACAGGGGGAAAGAATGAAAGTATTCTCAAAAGGCAATTAATCCTTTATACAGGTTGTATCAGAAACACTATTGAAACCCTTCATCCTCTGTGAAAACAGAATGGGAAAGAAACCAAGAAGGTGTGGAAGGCCGATCCCAAAAAGGACCTATGCACATAATGTGGCATATAACTGAAATAGAGGTGCCAAAGTGCAAAGGTGCATACCTGAAGGTGTCCACCTCATCTTGCATTCATAAACTTCTTCCTCAAACATTCCTCAGCCAGCTGAAGCTGTGCATCTGCTTATGCCCAGCAATGCCTCAGTCCTGAGAAAGCTGAGCAGTGACACCTATCCCATCTCAGCAACTATGCACTCAGTGTTTATTTCCCCAGAGAGATCTATGTTGATAAGTATTGTCACAGCACATCTGGCATGCAAGATCCGAGCAGAATGGAGTGGAAACCTTACTTTTAAGACTTGGCAAGGGAAAGTGGCAGGGGCATGTGTCTTCTATACCACAGCCTACAGGTTCAGTAGCCTACTCTTCACTCACAAGGCTCTGCCAAAGTGGCTCAAATCCACACCTTCCCCAGCAGTACTTAAACCACCGAATTAGAAGCCAATCTAGACAGAAAAGGACACCTTAACTTAGTGTCTGCTTCTGAGAGCAAGCTTAGTTGTGCCTTGTCCTAAATTTTAGCAGTTGGTACAGGAAGTCCCAGCATCCCCATGTACACTGGGCTCCCCTTATTGCAGTTTCTGTGGCAACTGGTAGTGTCATTATCCTTGGTCACACACCATATGCCTGCTCTGTGGCAGTCACACATCGGTCCAGGGTGGCACAGACAGCTGTACTGATGTGCCTTCCAAATCCTGGGATCCCTGCCCTAGAGCTTGGTTCTTTCTTCATACCAACATCTGTTCAGGGCGATGTAGTCAAAACAGTACAAATCTGAGGGAATTCTAGTCCACCAAATGTCTTAAGGGTGCTCCAGTTGCCAACCAAGCAATCAGAATTAAAATCATATATCTATAAATATGACCCTATATGTTTTTCTTTCTCTTTGTAGCCCTTTTCTGGTCTTTTGCTGAAAGCAGAGTAATTAATAGCACCGGTGGCATGTGTTTGTTGCTACATGGATATAGAAAAGGTGCCAGAGCCCTGTAATAAATTATTTCTCTGAAGCATTAAATATCTGGAACCTAGCTGTCAAGGATTTTCCATGCACAGATGGGAGCTGCAGAAGAGCAGATCTGTGGGGTCTGAATCTCATGCAGCACAAAAGGAGCCCTTTCATGTTACATGAAAACACCCTGCAGTGTTTGAAATTAATTCCTTTGGATCAGGGGGAATCAATTTTGTTCAAATTGCTTTCAATCAAATGACTAATGGTTTTGTTAAAAATCTCATTGTCAGTCTTGAAGAGAGATGTTGATCTGGATAAGCTGTGTTGAGCTTCCCTCCACTCCCTCACTGCTCATGCCTTGAGAAAACTCCAGAAAAATATCCCATGCAGCACATTATGATGTTATCATGTGTTAGCACATCTCATTCACAGGACTATCCAGCCTGATTTTAAATTGCACGTAAATCCTCAACTAAATATAATCCAGGTTTCATATGGGTTTATTATATTCTTCCTCTGTACCTGTTCCCAGAGTGTGTTCAGTAAGACCATATTATTCCTTCCACTATCATGAATATGCATTATGTTCAGGTTTTTGTTTTGCGATCTGGGATGGGAAAAGATTGCGGGGTTTCTTTCTTGTGAAATCCAGTTGATCAGGGGAGTTGTGGTTTCTTAATTCTCTGAAATTCAATATCGGGCCAATTCCACTTCTCTTTATCTGATCAGATTTCGGTGTGGCATTAGATTAAAAAATGCCATTGTGGAGTGTAACATCTGAGATTTAAAGAAAGAATGACTTCTGCTCAATTGTGATAAACATTATTTGCCCATTGTGTGCAGGTCTTCTGTTAGATCCAGTGGGGTTTGCCTTGGATAATAAGGAAGGGATTATGTGAGAGAGAAGTTGATTATTCAAAAATTCCCCAGGAAAAAATTCTGAAGCAACTTCAGGTGATAAACAACATTGGTGTAATGTGAACGGATATGGCAAATCTCTTATATATGTGTGAGAAATATGTCCTCCATATCCCAAGCTGAGGTAGACGGGTTCACCGCCTAGCTCAGAAATCTTTCGCCCACAGCCCACCCCTAGGCAACAGACCACTTGACCATATCATGGACATCCAGTGCTTTATTTCCAGATCTTTCTTTGGGTTAAGCAAAAAAAAAGTAGGAAGTTTCAAGTGTCTGTCTCTGAATAATGTTCTCACTGCTGGTGAGCCCCAGCCTTTTCTTAGTTCCTAGCACAGCCCACTTGAGGATTTTTTCTCCAGGTTTGTACATCTCTAGATTGATATCACCATGGGTAAGGTTCTTTTGGGAGACGTTTTACTTTTTTTTGTTTGTTTGTTTCTTCATTTATTTTCTAAATACACGTATCCAATGGGATGCTGGTGCCAGATTTTGGCTGCGCATCATTTCTTCATATAAACTATTCAACAGCCAGAAGATGCTTCAGACTGAGTTTTCCAGTATGTCTTGATATCCACTGGTGGCTTCACTGTTTCATTGCTGCAGTGTCATGTGGGAAACCTCCACTGCTTCGTTCCTTGGGAAACCTGGTTATTGGTGACCTCCAAATTCTGCCTGTGATGGTTAGGGAAGCCAAGCTATATGGTCTGGGGATTACACTAGGCCTGCTACTTTGAAGGGCAGTAAATTGATAACTGTCTGCTGGCATTGCAGTATAACACTTTTCTAGCCCACCGACCCTCTATGTTAGCCTTCACAGGACACAACAGGCTCTGCTGCTGCAGAATGCACAACACACACACACACAGAAGTTTAAGAAAAACTGTTTTAATCTTATGCAGAGGAGCTATAAAGAATGTGGATGATGATAGAGTGAGACTCACAGCATTGTAACTGACTGTACAAGAAGCAAACAATGGAGAATGGGGCCCTTGATCTTTTACACAATGCCTTGTTGAGCCCAGACTCGGTACCACAATCAGCTTTATACTGCATGTGTAGTTGTAGCGCACGAAACCGTTCACCGCTCTTTTAAATCTGCTTCCTCCAAGGTAACATTTACCATAGGAAGCATAGAATGTTTAGATGCCTATCTTTGGGAGGTTTTTCCAAATGTTAGGGAAATTGATACAAATGTTCTTTAAAGTTTGATTGTCTTCCTTCCTTTGATTGAAGTTAATAATTGTAGACAGTGTTTCCAAACGGCTATGAAACCGATCCAAACTTGCCTAGTAACACAGAGAAGGGGAAAGATTTGGAAACTGAAATGTCATGAGAATTTTTTATCAGTGTGGCAAACTCTTTTTGAACCAATATATTTTGATCTACCTTATCAAAGGTTTAAAAAGCATAGTGATAACAAGCTCATTGCATAGACATTTTCAAGATTAATAAGTTATCTTAAAACTTTCTCCATTATCTCCACACTTCAGTTCACCAAGATTTCTGCATCCGAACATTTTAGAGAGGCTTCAAATAATTTTCAGGGGGATTACTTAAAATTCAGAGCATGCCACGATGAAGGCTAGCTTTTCTGCAATGGTTTTGAAGTGACCAAGTGACCTACTGACTTGCATTATAGTATACAGTTCATGACATACTATCCTCATGAATCACTGAAATTGCTCTTTCCAGTCATGGCCAAGGCTCTCCTCCAACCTACCCTCGCACCCTTTTGTATACCTCTCCCCAACAGCTGCTTTTATCACCCTGATTCGCACAAGACACCATCTAACAAATGCTCCTCCAGCATTTGGAGAGTGGCGGTTTCCCCTGTGGAAGCTCAAACACGTCCTTTGAGACAGTAGGAATCCTAAGAGCCTTCTGGCTGTGGAGTAAGTGATGTATGCTGGGCTCATCATTTGTTATTCTAACACCTCCTTCCCCCCCCTGCTTTTCCTCTTATTGTTTGTTAGTGGTCTGTGTATTTGAATTGTAGGATTTTGAGGGAAGAAGATGGGTTCTTACTGTGTGTGTATCTGGAGTCTACTGGGGATGGACTGTGGTCTTAGTCACATTTGTGACAGTGAGTGGCTTGGCATTTGGGGTTTTGTTAAGGGATGTAGCTAGATGTTTGAGGTTATTTTAGAGGATGTAGCAGACACGGGTGTTGCACTAAATTCCCAGCAGAGGACCGGAGAAGCAGGGGCCGTTGCAATACTTCCTCCTTCTTCTCAACACCCATTTTAGGTCAGTTAATAAATGAGACAGCTGCTGGGCAAGGGTCCACAGCCCCTTTCTGTAGTGCTTTTGAAAAAGCAGTAGCTTTTTTATGCCTTGCTGAATATCCAAGACAAATGAACATGCCAAAGATTAGCTTTGGGATGGTTCAAGTTCTCCTGTGTCAAACTGGGCTGTGTGGTCACCCAGTCTAAAGAAAATAAAGATCTTCCTGAATAGACTATGTTTAATTATGTTAACTAAACATGGTAGACTGTTTAATATAAATGTCTAAAACATGGAAGAACTGATGATGTCTTTTATTTCTTCTCTGTCTTGGTTTCAGGTAGATGTGTAATAATGATCTGCATTGCACTGAAATGCTCTGGATTTTGTTTTGGCTTTTTTTTTTTTTTTCCTGAAGAAGGTTGGGTGTGTAATGGTGAGAGCAGGGAGAACAGTTGTCTTGGAGAACAGTGTATTCCCTTCAGCATTCCTCTGGCTTGGTCTGTAGATGTTTTGTTGGGTCCAGTGTCTGTGCCTGTCTGCTGACCCAGCATGCTGCTCATGACAGGCTATGCATCCCATTCCCAATTAGCATGTTTTAATGAAATTAACAGCACTGACATAGCTGCATGGTCAAGCACCATTCAAAAGTGAAACCTTTGCACCGTTTCTGAGAAACAGGGGAAAACGTCCGGTTTGGATCTAACTACAGTAAAGGTTGAGAAGATGACTAGAAGGATGCTCTATGCAGGCATGAAAAAAACAGCATGTGAGGTTTTCTGGGAATGTGTATGCGGAAGGATGTTTGGGCAGACACTACAAATGTAGAGAACTTCCCTAGCTGTTGGCTACAAGATGCTTTGAGGAATGGGGAGGGGGGCGTGTGGTGTTGCCCTCAGGAGGTTCTGAGTCATCACAGCGATGGTCATTCAGGCTCTGGACTCGAGCAGTTACCACCTCCTTCTGGCTATAGGAGAGCTGTAGCTCCAGATAAGAGGAGATTCAAAGGCAGTGGCTTTGAGTTGTGGCTCATATGGCTCCTGCTGCCTAACATGGGGCTGAAAACCCTGCTTCAGTGAACAGTGCAGAGAAGCAGCTTAGAGGAGCTAAAGGAGAAGACGAGAATCTGGATGCACAAAATCACTGCTCCACCATCTTCCCTTTCCTGCATTCATCAGCCCTGCACACTCCCTCGTGTACACCTTGGAGGGCATTTGCAAACATACAGGCACCCCCCTGCATTTCTTCTTATTGCCTCGCTTCTACCTCTAACAGAAGAAGGTCTCCGCTGTGGTCAGACTTTGTGTTGTTTGGTTTAAGCACAGATCACAGTAATGAGGGCTTACCAAAGACCTTTCGTGTGTCTTTAACACTGCAGCTGCCAGGGTGAAGAGAAAACTCAACGGACTAAGCAAGATGGTCTAAATACTAATAAAGTCTAAGGGTGATTGGAAGGAGTGGAAATGGGAAAGCCCGCAATCCAGGTAATTAAGCTGTAAAGCCCACAGGGGAAGGGCTGTCACCAAGTCATCTGATGTGGGATGAAGACCAAGGCACGGTGGGATCCTTTGTTTCTTAATCCCCTCCTCCGCTCCCCAGCATGTTCTTATTTCCCTCTAAAGTCTTTATACGAAAGGTGGAAAAAAAATGATTAAAAAAAATCCTGAAGGATAAATCTTGTAATTCAGAGCGCTGAACAGCTGGTAGTTTAAAGCACAGAACAGCAGTTTAGTGATTAATTTACCTCTTTAAAATGCTGAACAATACAATGCAATAAAATATAAAATTTTATTTTGTATGGCCCCCTTCAAGCTGACTGTATCCTGGAGCTCTTTCTAAAGTTAAAGTGCAGCTACGGAGTTAAATAATCAGTAATAGCAGAAGGGAGAGGCATAAAGAGAGATGTGCAAGCAATAAAAAGATCGGGTCTTCAGGAAAGCACACACCCCCCACTCACACCCCAGTCCATTTAATTGCACTGAAAGAAAGTAGCCTTTGCGATAATTTTTACATGTGGATGGATTTTCGCCTGGCGTGCCCTTTCCCTCTCCTCCCATCTCACACGAGCATCCCTGCGCTGCTTCTGCCGCCGGTGCCGACACTCCCCCCAGGGCCCCCACGGACACCAGT
>NW_010229007.1:60120-62302 GCF_000690775.1 Eurypyga helias
ACGCTGGATACCTGCCAGCCCTCCGCTGCCCTGCCGCTCCCCCCCGCCTTGTGATGAAATGTCACCTCCGGAGGGTGGTTGCCCTGGTGCCACCAACCACAGGGGATGCTGCCCTTTTGTCCTATTGCCCCAGAAAAAGAATTCCAGCAACCTGCTGTATATTTGCCTCTGCCGTTTGTGACCTCTCTGGAGACGCTGAGGAACGAAGTTCAGCCCTCTTGCACAGGCAGCTGTGATTGACGTGACGGTGAAAAAGAGTGTCCGTGTGAGCGTGTGTGTGCGTGCGTGTGTGTGCGTGCGTACAGAAGGGAGAGATAAGGAAGGTGGAGGGGAAATCAGGCGGATAATGATTTTGATTATGGGGAGAATTGCATTAGTGTGAGGCATACGTGGGCAAATTCCTCCCTGGCGTAACATCGCCGAGTTCCTGGAGACAACATCGGGGATTCATTTTGCCCAGGAAAATAAGGAGCCAGCCTACCCTCATTTGTCAAGCGCAGCACACAGCCGAGACGTGAAGAGGCCTGTCTGGGTGGGGGTGGAGGGTTCTGCGTGTTTTGGGAACCCTTCACATCTGCAGCATTCGGGTGTCCTGAAGCAAGGCTCCGAGCTCTTCTTCCACCGGGCGATAATAAGGGAGTGAGTTAGCAGGCAGACGCTAAACCCGGGTCTTCCTGCATTTAGCATTTCAGTATAATGAATAGATTTGCAAATGATGTTTCAAGGCTGCTTCTTTTTCAAACAATGGCATCGCTAATGTTCCCATCTCCTTTGACTTTGCAATTGTCTTTTTTCAAACAGTAAAACGTTACAATTAGCTTTCTGGGGAGGGCAGAGGGGAGACGTCATTTCTAAGTAATTTCAAGAAATGCCTCGTACAGGGAGTAGTATCTGTTGATAAACTACTCGCCTCATCTCCCTGTCGAGCTGCACCGTGCTCTGCATTTACACCCGTGTAACTTGGGGTTACACACACCCTCCCAACTTCCCTGGAGTGGTTGCTTCCCCGGTGGGGTTTCACCCCAGTGCCGATGAGCCCAGAGACCACGACGGCTTAACGCACAGCCTAGGGTTTGCCTGAACGCCTGTATTCAGCCCCAAAAACCCTGACGGATCTCGTCGCGGGGATCTGAAGGTCACCCACCCGAGAACGAAGTGTGTGATACCGCAGCCAGCAGTCGTAAAGGCACCTTGTGCTTTTCGAAACCGAGCCGTGCTTGCCTCTTCCGCTCTCCCCCCTCCAGCCCATCTTTCAGATGGATCCGGCTCTGACTACCCCGGAGCACCGTGAAATCACATTAGGCAGCGCAGGGAGACTCGCCGCCCCTGCAAGCATGATAAACTCCTGATGGCTTCCCCGGAGCTCTAATGAGCCCGCGTGGGCTGGGCGTGATGGAGAGCTGCCGGGGCCCGGGCGGCCCGCAGCCGGGGCCTGCGGTGAAGAGGGGGCTGGCATCCGGGGAAGGGGAGGCAAGAGGAGCCAGAGGATCGAAAGCCGGACTCGCTTTCTTTCCCACTCGCATACCAAGACCCTAGTGAATGCCCCAGCGGTGACCCAAAAGGCGGCAAAGCCCCCTTCTCCCGCACTCCCGGGCCGCGGGGAGCGGAAAGCGATGCGTTATCGCGCCTCTGCGCGAGCCAGACCGAAAGGTTGCGGCGAAGGTGGGACGTTGGAATGATTGGTTGGCACAAGGCAGTGCTTATCTCTTTAAGAAATGGAAATGAGGTCTAATTAGCATATACTGGTTGCAATTAGCATATAAGTCCCGTTCGGGGACTTAGAGGAAGGAAAAGGACCAGGCAGCAACTTAATGGGATTTTATTAGACGAAATTAGCCGAGAAATTCAGCCCCCACGGACCAGCCATAAAAATATCTAAATTATTAGTAGCTCTGCAATTTACTGTGAGTGCTTCCCGGACATGCTAATATCTATTGGAGCTGCATCGTGCCTGCTAATCACAAAAACAAACTGTGGGACAAGGCGTAATCTATCTGCTGTACATTGGTATGCTATGGTAGGCACGCTGTGACAGCTTTATACGGATATATATGCGTGTGTGGGGCTCGGTTCGAGGGGTACGTTTTTGCTAATGCCTTATGAGTTATGTAAATGGGATACGTTCGAGCAAAAATGACAAACTGGTCTCTAGAGAAACAATCTTACCTATAATATGGCGGGG
>NW_010229008.1:0-2869 GCF_000690775.1 Eurypyga helias
GCCTTAGCATAGTTTCTAGGAGGATTTGTTCCATGATCTTGCCAGTCAGAGAGGAGAGACTGACTGACCTGTAGTTCCCTGTCTCTTCAGTTTTGCCTTTTTAAAAATGGGGATTATATTTCCCTTTTTGCAGTTAACGGGAACTTCACCAGCCTGCCATAACTTCTTTGCCATAACTTCTTGATTGTTATGAGTAGTGGCTTAGCAACTTCATCTGCCAGTTACCTCAGGACCTGCAGCTGCATCTCATCAGGTGCCATGGACTTGTGCATCTTCAGGTTCCTTAGACGGTCTTGAACCTGATCTTCTCCCACAGTGAGCAGTTCTTCCTTTTCCCAGTCCCTGCCTTTGCCTGCTGTACCTTGAGTGGTGAGGCTAGAGCACTTGCTGGTGAAGACTGATGCAAAAATATCATTGAGTATCTCAGCCTTACCCATATCCCAAGTAACCAGGTCTCCTGTTTCCTTCTGGAGAGGGCCTACATTTTCCTTAGTCTACCTTTTATCACCAAGATACCTATAGAAGCCCTTCTTTTTGCCCTTGACATCCCTGGCCAGGTTCAAATCTGTCAGGGCTTTGGCTTTCTAATCTGATCTCTAACCTCTCGGGTAACTTCCCTGTACTCCTCCCAGGCTACCTGTCCTTGCGCTTAGATCATGTCTCTGTATTCCACCCAGGCTACCTGTCCTTGCTTCCATCCTCTGGGTTTCCTTTTTGTGTTTGAGTTTCTCCAGGAACTCCTTCTTCATCCCCACAGGCCTCCTGGATCCTGACTTCCGCTTTGTTGGGATGCACTCACTCCTGAGTTTGGAGGAGGTGATCCTTGAATGTTAACCACTTTTCTTGGGCCCCTCTTCCCTCCAGGGCTTTATCCCATGTTACCCTACCAAGCAGATCCCTGAAGAGGCTAAAACATGCTCTCATGAAGACGAGGGTAGTGAGCTTGCTGTGTGCCCTCCTAGCTGTTCTAAGGATCTTGAACCCCACCATTTCACCATCACTGCAGCCAAGGCTGCCCTTGAACTTCACATTCTTCACCAGCCCCTCCTCGTTGGTGAGAACAAAGCCCAGCATAGGACCTCTCCTCTCCAGCTCCTCTATCCCTTGGAGAAGGAAGTTATCATCAATGCATTCCAGGAACCTCCTGGCTTTCTTTTGCCCTGCCGTGTTGTCCCTCCAGCATATATTGGGGTGATTGAAGTCCCCCATGAGGACCAGGGTTTATGAGCATGAGGGTGCTTCTATCTGTCAATAGAGGCCTCATCCACTCAGTCTTCCTGGTTTGGTGGCCTGTAGCAGAGCCCCACTATGTCTCTTGTCCCTGCTCTCCCGATAATCCTGACCAATAAGGTCTCAGTCAGCTCCTCATCTGTACATCAATTATGTAATCCAGCTGGCCATTGACATAGAGGGTGACACCCCTATGGGAAACTGATTTCCTCAAACTGTAAAAGTCATGTCTTTCTTAGACTTAAAAATAACTGAATTTTTGTAACAGGGAAGTAAGGAGGCAAGAAGGAACAAAGGAAAGAAGGAAACAGTGCTGCTTCAGGACACTCTTTTTTTTTTTTTTTTTTTTTTTTCCAAAACATAACTGACATACTTTACTATGGCATTCATGAGGAGCAGTAACAATTATTAACACATTTCACCATAAACATGTGGTACCAAACGAATTCTCCCACCAGATTCATGCCAAGTTGACCCACCTGTCATATAATCATCCAGTCTGAAACTGGGGGAGCCAATGTAGCTAATCCTGATGCTGGCCATACTGCTGCCTTTGGCTACAAAAACTAGAATGTCCTGCAGACACTACTCATGTGGTCTTGCATGGATCACTGTCCCTTTTTTTGTAAAGGATTGTATTCTTATACATGGGAATGGTTTCACCCAAACATGTGGGATTTGACTGCATGCCAAGAATATTGATAGCAGTTTGCCATTCAGGAGACAATTTTGGTATACATGTGTGTGTGAATCCGACACCTTTTCCCATGAAATATTGGCAGGGAATTTAATATTTTCCTGTTAAAACACTGAGTATGGGTATTTGTATTATATCTGGATATATACCTATAAAAGAGAGAAGAATTATTTTTTTAATTTTATTTGGATTTTAAATGGTTGCATCTTTACAGATATACTGAAGAGTCCCAGAGTCTACTCTCTGAGGTCACTGGGAACAGTCTGGCCACATCCTTTTAAAACAGTGATAACAGCTAAACTATCTGCTGAAAAAGATCTCCAGCCCATGTAAACTTTTGACCATGCCTAGGAATTATTTCAGAGACTGCTAGGTGGACCAGGCCAAAATGATTCATTAATAATTAAATAGTACAGATGACCAAGTTCCAGTGTTTAGGAACAAACCCTGGCTCTGCTAATATGTTGCTATAAGTGCCAAAAAAAAAAACTGAACTGGGCCAAATAAAATAGTTTCAAAGGCATGAGGGAAAAAGCAAGTACTTATGTTTGGATTTGTATATACAAAAATTAAACACTTTTTTCTCACACTCCACATTTTCTCAATGACTGTCTCCTAGCATGAAGACCCACCAGAATGCAGATGAAAATGATCATAGCTCACTACACTGAAGTGTCCTCACGACCTTGAGATGCCAAACAAACAGTGATCTGTGAGTTACTAACCACAGCTGAACACCATCCTTAAGGGAACACAGCACAGTGACAATTCCTATCAACAAAATTACAGGTTCCAGCTGCATCTGGGAGCCCATTCCCAGGTTCTCATTATAGGTACAATGGAATCTAAAAGTGTAATCACAGAATGGTTAGGGTTGGAAGGCATCCTAAAGATCATCTAGTTCCAACCCCCCTGCCATGGGCAGGGACACCTTCCCCCAGC
>NW_010229008.1:2882-11620 GCF_000690775.1 Eurypyga helias
CTCATCCAGCCTGGCCTTGGACACTTCCAGGGATGGGGCATCCACAGCTTCTCTGGGCAACCTGTTCCAGTGCTTCACCACCCTCTCCAGAAGGAATTTCTTCCTGATACCTAATCTAAATATCCCTGCTTCCAATTTAAACCTGTTATCCCTTGTCCTGTCACTACAGACCCTTGTAAAAAGTCCCCCTCAGCTTCCTTGTAGCCCCTTCAGGTACTGGAAGGCTGTAATAAGGTCTCCCCGGAGCCTTCTCTTCTCCAGGCTGAACAAGCCCAACTCTCTCAGCCTTTCATCATAGCAGAGGGGCTCCAGCCCTCTGAGCATCTTTGTGGCCTCCTCTGGACTCACTCCAACCAGTCTATATCCTTCTTATGCTGAGGGCTCCACAGCTGGATGCAGTACTCCAGGTGGGGTCTCACAATGTAGTAGGTGCAGTGCATCTCAAAAAGGGGCACAGAAACTAATATGGCAAATAATGTGTTTGTCCAGTATCTGATGCTTAGCTTTCCTATATATAACAATAAACTTGTTCAGTTTTTTTTATGGAATATCTATAGTTCTTGCTAATATTTTTGACAAAAAGTAATTCTATTGAAATACGAGTGATTTCCACCCTTGGATTACAAATTATGGGTTCCAGCAATATTACTGTTTACCACTTCTACTGCAACAGCAGAGAGAAGCCTTAACATGGGAAGAATTCACTGTGAGAACTGTACAGACACAAAGTTAGTTATAGCCCCTTCTATCAAAGGGTCTGCAGTTAAATGTATTATAATTATTTTTCTTGATGTATGGAACTGGGATTTTTTCACAACACCTCACTGTCTTATTTATATTAAGGTAAGAATGTCAAGTGACTTTTCATGGCTCCAATCATAAGTGAAAGAGAAGGGAAAGAAAGAAGGAGAAAGAAAGAGAAAGGAGGAGAAAGGGAAAGGCACTTTATCTACCTGTTTTCTGTCAGTGATGTGTGAAACATTTCAGATTAGTTTAGGTACCTCACTGATATCTATCCTGTGTAAGACAAGCTTCTAGCCTTTCTCTGTTCTTAGTGGAGAGGGATAGGAACCTCCAGAATGTGTACCATTTCATCTGTTCCATCTATCTCTATTAGGAATGACCAAATCAGCTTCTGGAGGTGTCTGTCTCTCTCCATTGGTGTTTTCCATATTGATAAAGTTAATCTAACTGATTTCCTTAGCTTAGAGCTCAGAATCCATTGTAGAGCACAAAGTGGCATTTGAAATGCCTTAGAGGGTATAAGACATCTGTCTGGGGCTAGCAGCTGTGACATGACTTAATTGTACACTCACCTTTCTGGATAAGCAGCTGAAAACCAAGTGGCCAAAGGACGACTGTAGATCCAGTGCACTCAGAGGTGGGTGAAAATAATTCCTCTTCTACAGTTAGATGTAATAAATGTCACCCTTGGTTTCTAACCTATGTGTTTTGACAGCAATTGCAGGAAGCTTGTACCAGCCGGAACCTGTTTTCTGTATCTAACTTACTAAAATTCACGCAACAAATAAATTGGACATATATTGAAGGTTATATCTAAGTAACACTGCATCATCCTGTAGGTTAATTTTTCCTCTGAAAAATTAGAATAATTGCTTCTCGCATGTCTTTTCATTGTGAAGTCTTTGGGGTAACAAAGCTTTTTTTTTTTTTTTTGGTCTTCTGTATTCTGTGTGCACAGCAGACACCTGATTTCACCTTGGAACTTTTAACTCTGCTGATCAATATACATTTAAAATAAAAAATTGTCGTGGATTACTTAAATTCTGCAAGACCCTGTGTATTCTATACTGTAGTGAAATTTTCCCAGTCCAAAACTTCATAATATATTTAAAATATTGCAGAATCATTTATGTTGGAGGAGATCATCAAGTCCAACCATTAACCCAGCACTGTCAAGTCCATGATTAAACCATGTCCCTGAGCACCACACCTACCTATCTTTTACCTACCCCCAGGGATAGTGATTCAACCACTTCAGTGTCTGAGAGATATGGCTATTTCTATGTATGTATCTATTTATCTATCTATTTATTTACTTATTACCTCTCCCATGCAGAGCTATGGTTGCTTGAGACATTGTGATTCTGCCTCTTCAAAAAACATGAGGCTATCTTGCTCACCATGCTGTTGTGCTTCATATGGACTGAGAGGCAATCATTGCATTAGGAAACAAACAAAAAAAAAAATCTTAAAGAAATAACCAGAGAAACTCCTGATACTTGGGAAGTAAAAGTATGATCCATCACCTGAGCCATGCCATTTAAGAAGCCTCATGCATTAAACATAATGGAAGGGAGTAGTACAGCTCCAGTTCAATATGTGACTTGCGAGCTATCACAGGGCTTCTGACTCAGTATTACTAAGAAATGTTCACTGACTGTCACTGCAAAGGTATGTGAGGGAGATTCTCTAAGGACCAATTAATGGGAATGGAAGAAAATTCTGGTAGATTGGTTGCCAGTGGGAGGAAAGTGAGTGGAGAATGGTGAAGAATAATGTATGTTTGCAATTTACTTATTAGCCCTATGAAAAAAAAAAAGGCAACACATGCCAAATGAAATAACAAAAGATCTTAGCAACATTTGTAAATACCATTTTAATTATTTAAACTGAATCTGAATAGGAAGCTGCTTTTTCTTTTTTTTTAAGGGGCACTGTTACTAATCAACTATTTTATGTCATAAACCCACAGTGTTCTGCCACAGAGGAAGCTCACTGCTGCAGTTTCTTAAAGCTTGTATCCTTTAATCACAGCTGAAATAATGGCATCTTAACTCTGGCAAGCTCATGTAGAGGTTTACTGTTTTCCTGTTTCCCTTTCTCTTCATTTGTTTGTTTTTCCACTTTTGTATCAATTTCTTTTATCTGAGGATCTCCAACCACAATACAAAGGCTCACTAATTAAGCCTCACAGTACCCTATGCGAAGGAGGACTCTGAGGGTAAAACTCACCCAGTGCTGCATTGCTGTAGTTCAGTGTGATAACAAAGTGTTTTGTGATTCATTATTGCAAAATTTTGGTTTATATTGTACATTTTCTCTTCTATTTCCATTTGTGGTTGTTGTTGCACCTCTTAAAGCCTCATAGCCTGTTTATTCTAAATCTTTGGCTGATGTGTTCTTTGTAATGGAAAAAAGATCTTTTTTTCCCAAGCTTCTCTATTTTCAGGAAATAATCTAGCTAGCCTAATTATGTCTGAGGAAGGTAAATTGTTGTCCTAAAAAAAACCACCTTGCTTTTCAGAATGGCAACCCAAAACCAAAATCTTCTTTCAGTTACACCTCTGAAAACCATTTTGTTCTCATTAGAGCTTAGGTCCTGATTCATTCAAGTACATAAGCATGAACTGAACTGTGATGATCTCATTTTTCAAGTCCAGAAGGATTCTTATTGTCATCAGTCATGGTTTAATCCCAGCCAAAAATCAAACACCACACAATTCCCCCATACATAATCCTCCAGTGGAAGATGAGAATCAGAGGAAAAGACAAGTAAACTCATGAGTTAAGAAAAATTTAATAATTGAATGTAAATTAATAAAATAGTGACATTAATAACGCTAACAATACAAATAATACTAACAACACTAATATTAATACCAATAATAATTAATTAAAATAATGGAAAATAAAGCAAATTATACAACCACTCACCACCCACCAGTCGATGCCCAGCCAGGTTGCAGGTAGTAAGAGCCAGATCTGGAGAGATCGAGAGCCAGACCAAGCCTGAGAGAGGAATTGCCCCAGAGCAAGCTCCAAGGAACAAGTAAGTGACCAAGAGAGAGCAAAAGCGAACAAGAAAGTCAACATGGCCCCCTGGCCAACCACCTGCTTATATACTGAGCATGATGTATTATGGGGTGTACAAGGAAGCTGGGGGGGACTTTTTACAAGGGCATGTAGTGACAGGATAAGGGGTAAAGGGTTTAAACTGAAAGTGGGGAGGGTTAGATTAGATATCAGGAAAAAATTCTTCACGGAGAGGGTGGGGAGGCACTGGGACAGGTTGCCCAGAGAAGCTGTGGATGCCTCATCCCTGGAAGTGTCCAAGGCCAGGCTGGATGAGGCTTGGAGCAACCTGGTCTAGTGGAAGGTGTCCCTGTCCATACAGGGGGGTTGGAACTGGATGATCTTTAAGGTCCCTTCCAACCCAAACCATTCTGTGATTCTATGATTCTATGATTCTGTGATTCTATGAAATAGCTCTTTGGTCAGTTTGGGTCAGCTGTCTTGGGTGTGTCCCCTCCCAGTTTCTTGTAGCGAAGAAGTTGGGAATACAGGGGCAGTATCAGAAACTGAAAAAAATCCCTAACTGTATAAACATTCCTTAGCAACAACTAAAATCATTAGTGTTATCAATATTCATCTCAGCACAAATCCAAAACATAGCCTCATGCTAGCTACTGTGAAGAAAATTAACTCTGTCCCACCTAAAACCAGCACATCGTCTTATCAGGTGAATAGGAGTGAAGATTAAGAATTTTAATCAATTGTTGCTATAATGTGGCCAACAGTCTAACAGAGTAATTAAGCACAGGTCTTATTTTGAATTTTGGCATTTAAATCTGGCTGTTTTAGAAATGTTCCACTGTTACTACGTCTGGTTTCACTCGACTCCTAGTCACAATCATAGGCAAAGTAGAAAATGAGACGGCTTTAGCATCTGCTCCCTTAGGAAACTGCTTGCTGTGCCTATGCCTGCAGCCTGCTGTGCTAGTAGGAAGGAAAATTAACAGATCTGCTGCAGTTTCCACCAGGTAGGGAGTGACCCAGGAGATTGTTGGGGGGGGGTTGTCAACATAACTCCTTTGAGTTAATGTGAGAGAGATGAAATTGGTGAGTTACCAAGGTAAGGGATGAGGATGAGGATGAATTCAACTAAGAATGCCACTTCCTTTAGTCTTTAGAGAGTAGCTTTGTTGGCATGCTAATAGATGGCAGAGTCTCTTCTGTTGTTCGGAATTTCACATAAAAACTTATATAAAATCAGTCTTTCCTACTTAGCTGGCAAAGACTGATTGCAGTAGGCTTACTGAGTGTAGTGTGAGGGCATGTGTGTATATAGATCTGTAAATCAGTTTTCTCCACTTGGGAATAACAGTCAAAAAACACAATTACAAGCGACAGGACTCATCAGGGAAAATAGATGTCCCTCAAACATTCACAAATGGGGTGAATTCTGCTCTTTCTCACAGCAACCTTTTCCCTGAGCAGAAGGTCTTACAACAAAAAAACATTATTAACAGTAAATTGAACCCAGAATGAAACTGGTCTCTGTTTGGATCTAAGTATTTACTAAACTTCTAATTCATCTAGGAAGAGCTAATTTTAAAAATATGAAAATGGTAATAATAGGCTTTGGTATTACTTAGCCCAGATATTTATATTTCTATTTACATTTATATTTCTACAAATATGACACTCCTGTGGATGTGAGTTCTATTATTAGGAGTTCCAAAGAGGAACAAGTTGGTTTCTACAGGCCCTGTTTTGTGAAAAGTGAAACAATCTGTATGATTCTCAGATAATGGTTCCAATAAAAGGATCAAAAAGAATACAGACCCCTTGCTTGGTAAAAGATATATCTAAACCCAGAGAGCAACATAGTATGATTGATACTTAAACATAATATTTTAGGTATTTTCCATTTTTCCCTACCTAAATGATGAAAATTCTTCCAAACAAGTTTCTTTCCCTGGTTTCAAGACGTCAAGATTTTCAGTTTGGTGGAAGAGATTAAAAAATGGAATTAGTCCTACTAAGTGGTTGAACCAAACACTGCAGATGGTGTAAAAACTATTTCAAGCAATATTTTCTCCTGGGACATGTCTACAAGGGTATCAGCAGTAATGACAGACCTGTATCCTAAATGGTGACCTCAGTGAGCTGCACTTGTGGTGAGTTGATGCTGGCTGGAGACCAGGTGCCCACCAAAGCCACTCTGTCACTGCCCCCCTCAGCTGGGCAGGGGAGAGAAGATGTAAGGAAAGGCTTGTGGGTCAAGACAAGGATGGGGAGTTCACTCAGCTTTTACTGTCACAGACTAAACAGACTCAACTTGGGGAAAATTAATTTACTTTATTACGAATCAAAATTGGAGTAGAATAATGCAACTTGGGGAAAATTAATTTACTTTATTACCAATCAAAATCAGAGTAAAATAATGAGGAAATAATTAAATCTTAGAACACCTTCCACTCATTTGTTTTGCTTTCTGGTAGTGCAACGACTGGTGAAGTGTGTCAGAACTGTAAACTCAAAGCAAGGCAGAAGTGAGTCAGGACTGCTATAAAATACCCCTAAGTCATTTAATATATTGAGTAGTATTACAATGAGGGAAACAATCAGTTCAGGCAACTCTTTCTAAAGGTCTTTGGATGCTTTAAAAAAACATCATTGCTCACAAAACAATTTCCCCACATCAATGAATCAAAGCCAAAAACTTGAGGAGAATTTCTCTTGAAATAGAATATTAAATCACTCCATTGAAATAGTGCCATATTCTATTTGTTTAGTAAATAAAAAGCAGTTGGCAGTCATCTGCAACAAGAAGGAAGATGAAGTACCAACAAACACTGAAAAGAACAATTAAGAGCAGACAAAGCGGGGGAAAGTTTTGTATTTGCGGCTTCCAAAATATGATTGCCAATTTAGGATGGGGTTCACCCCTTTACACAGAGCCATTTGAAAGTCAGATATCTTGTTTCATCTAGGCAAGCATGTGGTACTCCCCTAGAGTTACTGGAGAGACAGGCATCTTCCAAAGCCTTTTCACCCAAGCCTGAAAAGATGCTAAGGTAGATGAGAAGCAGAAAACAACCATTCATTCACAATGGGATAAAATTCAAAGACAGTATGGGGCAGGCCAGGTGGAGGCATTTCCAGGACCTTTAACCATCAAAATATCTTCTAGGAAATTGCTGGAAAGGATTCAGTTGAGGAGAAAACTTAGAACTAGTCAAGGGTGTGGTCCGGATGGTGTCCAAGATAACTCCTGTTGGTCACTTTCAGCTAAGATCAGCTGACTGAAAATAAAACACAAAACATTCTGCTTTCTGGCACAGTAAAACTCATTGCAATTGACAACTTGTCAAGCACCAGTAAAGATTAAACCTGTGGAAATCTGACCAAACAAATTATTTCCTTTGGGGCATTCACTTGAGGGCTGAGGATCTAAAGAAATGCTGAAGGGATGTGAGTCATATATCAATATTCATTGAAACAGATAGGCAGCATAAGTTTTTCTTGGGGCAGCCAAAAGTTATAAATGAGCTGCCACAGTCTAGAGGTGAGCCACCACATAAATAAAGTCTCTGATGATCTATGGTCACTAGAAGACCAACTCCTGCAACAAGGCAGAGGAATTGGATAAGCAAGAAAAAGAGACCATACATTTATCATTTTCACTGTTATGTATGGTCACTTTTCTCTCAGAAATATCAGTATCTCCCTAAACGGTAGAAGGATGTGTCCCAAACATGGGCAATCAGATAGATTGCTTCTTTTTTAGAGCATTTTACACACATACACACACACACAAAAATTTGGGGAAAAAAGACAAAACAGAAACTCATGTTTTCCCACATCTCCAAAGATCTCCACCACCCATACCTTCATCTGCACCTTTAGGCATGCAATGAAGAAGATCCTAGGACATGATGTCTGTATTCAGACCAAAAAGGTAAGAAAGGTAGGGTTAGTTTTCAAGATAACATCTGTGTGGGAAAAGACAAAACAGTGACTGTGCCTTGTTTCATTTCTTAACTCGGAAGGATTATATCCAAATGACTGCTTCAGTTATTCTTGCCTGACATCCAGATGTCAGGTACATGGATTGTCTGTGCCTGGAAATACCATATGCCCTACTGTCCTGTCAGACCCCAGACACACAGGATGCCTGATCATGGCAAAGAATGTTCCTGTCTCATAGTCTCTTCTTTGCTACAATCACTTGTCCTTTCTTATTCCTTCAGCTCTTGGGGAAGGGAAATTTCTTTATTATAGATGCAGCATGACCTAGAGATATACTCAGTGTGTGGGATACTGCAGTGTGTTACCAAGTTGGTGAGACAGGACTATCATAATCTGATAACCCAAAAAGGCTCATTTAATTGAGAGCAAGAAATGCAATGAGACTGTTGCATTCCAAAACTAAGATTTGAGAGTGTCTTGAAAGACAAAAAAGATATGAGAAAACAGGCAGAAGAAATTTTGGATGTGAAACCAGTGTCCATATGAGAACAGGTCAGCGACAGCACCTCTGACACAAATGCCTGCTGCCTTTGGACAGGATTGTGGAAGGAAGAAAAGATTGCTCACCTGCAAGTTGTCCATATGAGAGAGCTAACTATCAAACCAAATGTTGTAGAATTCTTGGCTCCAGTATGAGTGGCTGGATGGGACAGAGGAATCTGGTATAGGTGAGAGAGTGCTAAGTCTTATGGATAGTGTACAAGTGATATCACAGTCACCCTATTCATGCTGCATGCCACATGTAAGCTGATGGGGGAAATGAAACCTGAGGACACAAGGAAGAATCAGACAGACACCATACAAAAACACGCAAAGGGATAGAATGTACTCTCAGCAAGTTAGCCGACGATACAAAATTGGGAGGAGTGGCTGCCACACCAGAAGGCTGTGCTGCCATCCAGCGTGACCTGAACAGGCGGGGAGAAATCCAATTCAATTCAGTAAGGGCAAGTGTAAAG
>NW_010229009.1:0-1183 GCF_000690775.1 Eurypyga helias
GCCGCACTGGGTGCGGCGAGCTGTGCATCCTGCAAGGCACGCTCCGTGGCCTCGCTGCGCGGCCAGCCAGCCTCCACGTGCACCGGAGTAAGTGGACACCAAATTAAGCACGAGCCTCTAATCACTCCGGGCTTCCTGCATCAGCCGCGGCTTTCTGTGCACCCAACGCCATCGTCAGCCGCACAAGGCCCCACAGAAAGGCTTTGCTCTCGCTCGAGCTGAAGGGAAGACCTCCTGCTGCACACTGACCACAGGCACCAGGGTGGAAAGGAAGCAAAAAGCACCACTGTTAAACCTCAGTTGTTTGACAGCAGCTCCCTGCTTTGGCAGCAGTCTGAGCACATCTTCTCGCGGGCAACAATAATTCCAGGGTTTTTTTCTTCCTTTCAAGTAGCTGGGAAGGCCGTCAGGCTTCCCCGCGTGCAGACACAGCCTAGGACTGCAGGGCTCTGAGGTCCTCGCCGAAGATGGGGACCTTGTTGTGGGTAACAGGGCATGGAAAAGCTGCCGGGAGCTCTTGGGGAAGGGGGTTAATTGCACTCTTAAATCAGTGACTAAATTGGATGCTGGAGTGGGGACATGAGGCTCCTCTGGCAGCTCCGAGCTGTTCTGGGGAGGCCTGGCCTGCTCCCTGCCTTCCTCGACCCATGAGCAACATTTCAGCGTTGCCCTGCCACCCCTTCCCTCCCCCACTTCCTCCCGCTCTTGCATTACCCCTCCGATGTGCTGGCACTGCTATTTTTGTAGTCAAAACAAGATTGCTGGAAAAACAACCTGCCAGAGTCAGGTTGAGGTTTGTCTCTGGTGGTTTAGGCAACGCTGCTGGCAGAGCAGCGTGAGCTCCGCACGGGGGGGCAGGGGGCACCCATCAGGGGTTGGGTCGTCTCCTCAGGGGTGACACAGCCATGGGTTGGCCGCGGCACCTGGGGCTCTCGGTGCATCTCATCTCTAAACCAGAAAGAACAATAATCCCCTCTGCAGAGTGCTTTGAGATGCGAGTTGGAAATGGATGAGGCCCTTATGCACCCCAGAGAGCACTGCCCACGCCAGCCAGCGGGCAGCACTTCTCTCACCCAAAAACCTGCTCTGCCCTTCTCCCCTGGCACGCAGAGCTGGTACGTGTGTGCTGCGCCCAGGACAACCGGCTGCCCACCCTCGGGGCTTGTCCAGACACCGACTCCAG
>NW_010229009.1:1353-19347 GCF_000690775.1 Eurypyga helias
CTGTTTGCCCTCGCACACCCGCGGCCCAGCAGCTTCAGTCTCTGTCACCTTTGGCAGATGACGTGGTTTTCTGTCTGGCCTGGACTTCTCTCTCTCCTTTTGGTTTTTTGCTCTTGTCTTTGCCTTTTTTCCTGTCCTGCGGAGAGAGATGTTTCCGTAGTTAGGCTGTGTTGCAATTCACTGCCCACATCCAGTCCTGTGACAGCCATCGCTGTCGGGGTTCTGTCACTGGGATTTAAAGGGCGAAGGAAAGGGGTGAGAGGAAGTAAGAGCACAGCAGAGGGGCTGCTCAGAGAAGAGAATCCAGGAAATAGTGTCAGTACAGCTTTTTGCCATGCTAAAGAGAGAGAGCATCAGAGGAAGCACAAGTGGTTGCTTTCATATTGTCAAATGGAAAAATAAACTCACCTGTTTTCCTAGGCCCATTAAAAGCAGCAGCACTTATTGCTAACACCAACATTAAATACCGATACCAGCAGCGGGGGATGGTGCTTAGGCAGGATTATTTCAGCCCCATTTATGGAGAGAACTGAGAGCTGGATGGGAGGGATGCCTGGCCCAGCTGCAGGGCAGGATATGGTTAACCCAGCTACCAGCCCTGCCTGTTCCTGGCAGCCCTGCCTCACCGCCCTGACCCCGGACACACTCCGTACCTTCTCCTCCAGACTTGGTGGCTGCAGCAGCTGCTCAGTCATCAGGATCCCAAAGTCACACACAGTTGCCACCAGGTTCTCAGTGGCCAACAGGGTCTCCAAGGTCACCCTCCTGGTGCCCAGGGTCCTCCGAATGGGAGGGTCACTGCGGAGTTCACATGGCTTCTCCTTCTTCTTCCTTTTCTGCTTTTCCCTGAGCACAGGACCCTGCAGGGCACCAGCACGGAGACAAGCCTCAGCAGAGGTCTGGGGTCCCTTTATCAGACAGCGAGCAAACCCAGCCCAGCCCCTGGCCCACCAATGCATCCTGACCAGGTGTGTAAAACCACTGCTGCCCTAATTCTATAGCAAGGGGGGAATTTGCCCCGAGGTTTGGGATCAAGGGGAGAGTCTCTGACAAACCAAATGGCCCAGGAGAAGGACCTTTGTTCCCACATCATTATTTTTGCAATTCAGATGTTATTTGGACATTGTTCTCTCCCAGCAGCCTACCTTGGCACTGCCCTTCTGCAGCCCCCGTCCTGCCTTCCCCTTTGTGACTGCATTTTCTTCCGGATCAGCATCGACAGGCCATGACAGCACCTGCCCGGAGAGAGGAGCTGCAGGGGCTGGGACTCCCAAGGACCCTGGCCCAGCACCACCGCCATCCCAGGCTGCTTCCCAGAGGGAACGCAACACCACCGCTAGGTCTCCAAGCGGCAATCTCCCCTTTCAGCCAGCAATGCCACACACTCACCTTCTCCTCCACGACTGAGACAATCGTTCCAGCTGCCAGGTAGGACTTCAGCCCCACTAAGTCCTTGGCAGTGTGCTCCTTCCTGTAGCTGCAGTCGATGGTGTCTGCCCAGGGCTTTCCAGGGGTGACAAACACCTTTGCTGTACAGGAACAAAAAGGCTGTGAGGAGAGACCTCTTCTTCCCAAGGACTGGAAAGGTTCCTGAGACATGTCTGGTGTCAATTAATTTGTAATTTCTCATTACCGGAGTGGACCTTGGGCTCCTCCATGGCTGCAGGCTTCTGCTGGCCCTTTGCTTCTCCTGAGTCCCAAGCAGAGGTGTCCACATCCAGGGTGGCCACCACAGGACTCCGATGGATTTTTGGTACCTGGAACAGAGAGGGAGGTCTTGCAGAGTATGTCTGGCTGTACACAAGGACCAGAGAGCAGAGCTGTCTCCAAAATCCCATGCCCTAGATCACCCTCGTCATTGGAAGAAGTGGCACCAGCACCAGGGAAGGGGTCTGCCACAGAAGGGGGGGCTGTAAATGCACTCCCACATGCAGAGCAGCGCTGGGTTCCCTGAGAGGGACAGGGGACACGGGCAGCAGGGACCTGTCCTGTCAGATCTGGCCACGTGTGAATTCTGTCCCGTCCCCAGTACTGCTGCTGCGCCCACACCAGGTCCATTAAGACCAGTCTTACTCTGCAGCCTGGGGGTGAAGTCCCCCTTGCTGTGACCTGCTGCTGCCTATTGCTTTCAGAAGCTTAGTTAAGCACAAACCTCAGTGCTGCTACTGTCCTCGATGTCCTCTCCTGCAAACTCGTATGTCACACAGTAGCTGTAGGTGATCACCGGAGCCTCAGAGCCAACCTCCAGCTGTTGACAAGCGCTGGGATCAGGGACTCCCTTGATTTCCCCAACGCTCACAACCACTCGTGCTTCGCTCCTGATGAGCTCTAAAAGGAAGACAAACCTGCTATGAAGCTGCATCGTGCTCCTTCCTGAGCCAGGAAGGTACGGAGCTTCCAGGACGCCTGTCCCAACTCCCGGCCACCCTGTGCTAACGCTATGACGAGCCACTGCCACATGAGGTCACCCCAAAGCCATGCAAACAGGGCTTGGCTGCTTTGCATCCCTGATTGACATTCAGACTCCAAAGAGCACATCCAGCACATAAACTCATCGAGTAGGGGCCATCAAGAGGAGTTTCCCACCCCCCGTGTCCCAGGACCCTGCCCTCATCCCAGTCGGGGACTGCCATGCCGCAGCGGTGGCACTGCTTGGTGCTGGCAGCGCAGCTCGCCCGTGAGCAGCTTGCCCAGTGGAGACATTCTCCTCTTTCAGCAGCTTGAGAGGGCACTGCACCGTCTGAAACCAGTGTCTAGAAAGCAAAAGTGGGGTCAGGCCATGACAACCAGGCAGTGCTAGGATTAGGTTGTTCCTGCAATTTTTGGACCTGATTAAGGCTAAAATTACCTCGGTTGTAATTACACTGCTGCAGGGTCCTCTGCCTGCCTCCCCACTTTTACTGGTGGGGTAAAAAGGCTCAGAGAAAGATCTCTCTTTGAGGAGAGGCGAGAAGGAAGCCAATACTGGCTCCAGAGTTTGCCTCCTAGCTCAAACCACAATGAAACCACCTCCTGAATCATGGGGTCACCATGGACAGGTTCAAAGGCTCACCTGTCTGCTTCGCCAAACCGTGGAACTGGTGCCTCTCGTCAGGCCCTACGTAGATGTCATCGAGGATGGAGAGCTTGGGCAAGCTGTCCACAAGGAAGCCTCTGTAAGTGGGAATGAGAGCCAGCGGGTTCCCTTGGAGCACCAGGACACGGAGCTTCTGCAGACTGGACAGCTGTGACACCAGCCCCACTAGATCCGTGAAGTTGTTAAAGCTCAGGTCAAGGGAGACAAGATTTGGCCTAAGGAAAGAACCCAGAGAAGAAGGTTAGGCAAAGAGCATTCATCTGAAATAGAGAGCTACGGCCCTGGATCAAAATAGAAACAAAATTGCGCTTCCCCAGCACAAACTGGGTCGAACTGGGGAATCCAATGGTACAGTCTCAAGAGGCCAATCCCAAATCCCTGAGCTATATGGTCCATTGTTAGTCTGCCCCACAATTCAAACCCACGTTCCTTTAGCATCCCTTAACCACCCCACTGCATCATTCAGTGATGCAGCCCAAGCACTACCTAATCCTTCCCAGGCCAGACTCCCAGCAGGGGATTTGTGGGGTGGGCATGGAGAAAGGAAGCTGCCCAGGGATCTGGGAACTGCAGTGGGCAGTTCCCCAGGCGATCTCCCTGTTCTACACCTTGGCAGCAGACCAAGACACCCTCTAAGCGACAGATGACGATGAACAGAGGAAGCGCTCTGCACAGGCGCTGGACACGGAGCCAAGAAACAGCTCTGCTGGAGGGCTGTAACTCCTTGAGGAGCTTGAGGCTGGCCTGTCACACCTGCCCACCTCCCTTTCAGGACCCCACGTTCAGCCTGCGGCATTACCAGAAGTCCGCAGTGAGGTACTTGTCTTGCGAAGGGCTGCACAGCCTGTTGTGTCCCAGCCCCAAGTGCTGCAGCTCCGGAGGAGGCTGAGCACACAGGTCCTGCAGATCAGCCACGGCGTTGCAGCACAGCTCCAAGACCTGGCCCGGGCAGAGAGAACAACAAAGACCCTTGGCAATGAGCTGTTCCTGGCACTCCCTCGAGCGGCTCGGCTCATGCTGTGTTCCCAGACAGGACCTCCTCCCTCTCCCTCCTGTCACCGCAGGGCACCGCTCACTCACCTTCAGCGTGCGGGGCAGGTTGGCCGAGGTTATCCTGCTGATCTGGTTGGCACTGAGGATGAGCTCTTCCAGGTGCTGGAACTGCAACAGACCCTCATCGACCTCCTCCACCTGCAGAGAGTTGGGTTTGGCCAACACGTCCCTGAGCCAAGGTGACGTGAACATGTAGTGTTGATCCACGACATACGTGCAACACGGATTAGTGCAACAAGCTAGGGTGGAGAGGGGGCAGCAGCTATATCCCAGCTGTAGCGGCATCCAGGAAGACCCTGGGACGGGGAGGGTGTGCTTTTCCCAGGGTGTTTTTCCCCACAGCAGGAAGATGTGGTTTCCTGTCCTGGAGATGTGTAGCCTTATGGGCCCTGGCAGCTGCACTTACTCCCTTGCCAACGATCCGCAGGGACTTGAAGACCTGGAAGACATTGGAGCCGCGGACGAGCTCAGGCGTCAGCACAGCCATTTCCCGCAGGTGTTGGTCCTGGCGGCTGCCGTCCGGCGGCAGGGCCCAGGGGCTGTGCCGGTCCCTCAGCAGCTCCATCAGCGCCTCAGGGCTCTCCTCGCCCAGCAGCACGGCCTCCTCCTGCCCAGTCGGGTCTGTCCCCAGCCCCAGCACTTGTGCGTGCATCGAAACGAGACCTGTTCTGCAGAGAGGGAGAGAGGCAGTGACAGCCCTGCAGACCGCAGACCCCCCCCACGGCTGTGCCCCCGGCCCCCTACCCAGCTGCCAAGGCCGCAGGGGAAGTCCTGCAGACCCAGGCGTCGCAGGTGCTCCCGAAAAGCAGCCAAAACGCCGCAGCGGCCGGGTCCTGCCATCCAGCCCCAGCCCAGCTGGGAATTCCCTGCCTTGGTAACAGCGTCCCGTTGCTAGGAGATGGTGGGGACACAGATACCAGGGAAGCAGGCTCTGCACTCAGGGCTGCGGAGTGAGCCTGCGACAGCACCAAGCTCCTCAAGCTGGGAATAAATCCCTGGCTTTTCCCAATCTCCCCCGGGTGCTGCTCCCCACCAGCGCAAGAGCGGGTGTCCTCCATCAGCATTTGCCGGGTGCAGCGTAAGCCCCGTCCCCTGGCCAAGGACCTGTGACCTGTGGCATGGCATTTGCCATTTCACTTATCTACATCCTGAGTGTCAGTCAAGTTTCAGGGAGGAAGCAGTCAGGTTCTGTTAGCTGTACAAGCACTGCTCTTCACTCACTCGGAGGGCACCACCGCCACAGCCACGCGAGGCCATCGGAAAACAAAGTTCACAGCTAAAAATACCATCTCCTACACCTGGAAAAAGTACATGAGCCCCAGGATGAAAAGCCCCAGGTCTGTCTCGGGTCAGATTCAGGTCTCCACGCTCTGAGGTTTATTTGCTTTTTCCAGTGACAGGTGTTGAGGCAATGGCCACAAATTCCATTTTAGGGAGCCCGCAGAGCAGCCTGTGTCAGCAAAACTTCACCAAATGAATTGTAGATGCTCTGCAGCATCAGGTGGTTACGTGGTGGAAAGCTGACCTGCCACTCGGGTTGGGTTTTACAGGACGGATGCCGATCTGCTCCCTTATCAGCTCGGCAGCTTATCAGAGCTGTGTACAGCTAGGAAATGATGTGCAGAGTGTGCATGCGCTGAGAGATAGGGGCAAGCCATGGCACAGAATAACCAGGCAAACTGCTACCCTCAGCTCAGTAGAAAATAAAATTTTCCAAAAAATCTTTGAAAAAGCATTAGCAGTGGTTGAATCATGTATTGTGGAAAAGCCAAGCTGTAAGAATGCTGCTTCTCTTATTTGTAGCACTGTCACAAATAATGGCCCTGCTGTCATCGGGGCTGCACAGAGGCGTTCCCTGCTCTTGGAGGGAGACCGGCTGTGATTTCTCGTCTGCCCTCCCTGGCTGTACCCGTCTGGGGCAGCTGGAGGGGGACTGGCAGTGCCCAGTGCCCAACGGCCTCTCGTATGCGCAAGCTCACACGCCTTCCACGCATAGAATCACAAAATTACAGAATCATAGAATGGTTTGGGCTCGAAAGGACCTTAAAGATCATCTAGTTCCAACCCCCTGCCATGGGCAGGGACACCTGCCACTGGTCAGGATTCTGGGCCACACTGCTGGGTCATGCTGAGCTTCTCATCAACGCCCAAGTCCTTCTCCTCAGCGCTGCTCTCCATCCATTCTCCACCCAGCCTGTGCGTGTGCTGGGATTGCTCTCGGGCCTTGCACTTGGCCTGGCTGAACTCCCGGAGGTTTGCACAGGCCCATGTCTCCAGCCTGTCCACGCTCCTCTGGATGGCATCTCACACTGCTCTGTGGGGCACTAACCAGCTGCACCTCTGCTTTTTTGGTGCTTCCCAACAAGCAACACTCCAAGATCACCCTTCTACCTGAAACGAGTCATCTGTACCCATCATTGTCTTTGTAGGGGTGTTCCTAAAGAACACCCTGCACAAACAACTCCCCACCCCCAAATAAAAACCTCAGATAAAAGAAGTGTCTGCCAGAACTGTCCTTTCCTGGTTCTCCAGCATTCTGCTGTACGCCGTAGGCCACGACAACTCATTCTCTTTCTTTGCATTATCTAGCACATGGGAGCGTGGGTTGTGCAAGAAGAAACACGTCCCTATGGGATAGCTGCATCCCTCTGCTTGGCTGGCCGGGGCTCCCTCGCAGCACATGGCAGAACCACGTTCAGTTTGTGAATCTCCATTACTGTGGCTTCAAGGATACAACTGAGGCCTGAAGGTACAGGCTGGTGGGACCCGAGTGCAACACGGCACAGGAGAAATGTCCATTTGCATTTCAAGCCTTGGGAATCCGTTCCGCTGAGGAACAGTCTTTGTACCAATCCCAGCCACTTCAGGAGTTCATGCGCACATCAAGCTTTTTATTTTCAGAGAGAGATTGTTTCACATGGAAAACTGAAAGGATTATTTTGACACCCATCTGAAAGCTTTCTGGTGACATGACACACATTCATCGTTAAATCTGTGACTACCTTTTAGGCATATCTTCTATCACAGAGGTGGGAAGCACAAGGGTGTATGTGTAACTTGGCCTTTTCACGTTCATAGGGCTTTCCTCTGGCCTCCTTTCTGTCCTGAACTATCAGTAGTTCTGCAGGTCCTCTTCTGATCACAGCCTCGTACTTGTAAATCCCAGGAATGATTTTTCTCTGTTTTGGTGTCTATGAACATTTCCTGCACTTAGTTACTGGAAACAGAAACCAGCCTCAGGGGAGTTAGAGAGAAGGGTGACAGAGATGGGGAGGTGGAATCCTGGACACCCTCTCCTGGGTTACATGAGGGGGTCACACCTCGGGGACAGGGTCTTATGGACACCCAGCAATAGGATATATAGGTTGACCTGGAGGCCTGACCTGCCTTGCACACAAGCTCCTCGTGGCTTTTTCACTCCCCGTGTCAGCCCACTCCTGAAGCCTTTTCAGTGAAGAAATTTTTCCTAATATCCAATCTAAACCTCCCCTGGCACAACTTGAGGCTGTTTCCTCTTGTCCTGTGGCTTGTTACTTCCCTTCCCCAGCTCCATTCCCTTCTCTGTACACACTCCAGCACCTCAGTGTCTTTCTTGCAGTGAGGGGCCCAAAACTGACCCCAGGATTCGAGGTGCAGCCTTCACCAGTGCCCAGTACAGAGGGACGATCCCTGCCCTGGTCCTGCTGGCCACACTGTTCCTGATGCAGGCCAGGATGCTACAGGCCTTCTTGGCCACCCAGGCACACGCCAGCCCATATTCAGCTGATGTCGACCAACACCCCCAGGTCCTTTTCCACCCAGCAGCTTTCCAGCTGCTTGACCGCAAGCCTGAAGCTTTGCAGGAGGTTGCTGTGACCCAAGTGTAAGACCCAGCACTTGGCCTTGTTAAACCTCATACAGTGGCTTCAGCCCATGGATCCAGCCTCTCCAGATCCCTCTGAAGAAACTTCCTGCTCTCAGGCAACACTTGGTGCTGTCTGGAAATGTAATGAGGGTGCATTCGAGCCCCTCGTCCAGGTCATTGATAAAGAGATTAGACAGAACTGGCCCCAGTGCTGAGCCCTGGGGAACAAACACCACTGGTGAGCAGCCACCAACTGGACTGAACTCCATTCACCACCACGCTTTGGGCACAGCCATCCAGCCAGTTTTTTACTCAGCAAAGAGTACGACTGTCCCAAGACCCAAGCAGCCAGTTTCTCCAGGAGAAACTGTGGGTAACGATGTCAAAAGCTTTACTGAAGTCCAGGTAGACAACATCCTCAGCCTTTCCCTCGTCCACTAAGCAAACATCTTGCCAAAGGAGATCAGATCAGTCAAGAAGGACCTGCCTTTCATGAACCCACGGTGACGGCCTCGTCAGCTGGTTGTCCTGTATGTGCCGCGTGATGGCACTCAACATGACCTGCTCCAAAAAACCCAACAGAGCTTATGTTCTAAATCCTACATTTTGGAGACCCCAAGGATTTAGATGGAATGGCTAAGCCAAGCATCCTGAACTCCCAGTCAAATAGATGATACAGGACACCATCTGTTTCAGTTTGAAACTGCATCTAGATCACAATCAGTGAAGACGCATTTGAACCAACTTTCGATGTAATCTTTCAAAAAAGAAAAAACCCCAAACTATCACCCGCAAAAATAAAAAAAACCATGGAAGAGCCACTGACGCAAAACTCCACGGTACTTAAATGCAGCTTGGCTGTCCAAATCTACAGCACTCCAGGCAACAAGCAGCTTCTACACCAACCTCCAGCCAGCCTTTGGCCGAGTCAGCTGCTCCTCAAGCCCGTCATGAATCGCCAAGCAGGTGGGTGCAACGTAGTCTTGCTGCGTGTTGGAAGGTTGCACTGGTCGATGTTCACTGCTAGCTCAGCCATTTAATGTCTATAGGCTTCAGAAATACAGCACGCTGCACAAAACCAGGAAGTTTTGCAAAAATGATGTAGAGGCTTGAGACTAATCGTTGTGCTCTTTCTTCTCCCCCTTCTCTTCATTTGAAAGCAGAGATCAACAGGTTTGCAATCTTCCTCTTCTGTTCACTGGTTCCTTTGGGCTCCTTAGCACCAACAGCCACCTCAGAAGAAAGCAAAACTACTACTGAACAGAGGCAGAAGCATTTCACCACCAGAATAAAGCCCTTAGCATCAGTGATAGAAAGGCAAGCAACCACCTTGTTTAAAAACTACGTAAGTGTACTATTTTGCATTTGTTGCATCTATGTCTGTGGAGAAATCTCTTGAATTATTATAAAACACTAGAAAGACTGTAAGAAAAGAAATGTATGGGTCAGAACCTAACATAGACTCTTCTCTGCATTCGATACAAGAGGGAAAGCATTTACATTGCATTATTTCAGGGCAGAGCTGGAGCAAAGCCTCGGACAGCTGGGGAAAGCTTGGGCTAACTGTGATCTTTCAGACTAAACGCATTGCTCCTTCTCGGTTCCTTGAGTCACTCTAGGCTTGAAGCAGGCATGTTTTTGAATGAATCTGGTCAGATCACTGGGAACATGGAGAGAATTGCCTTGCTCTTTGGTCTCATCCTAGTAGTAGTGCAGTCAGGAGCAGTCCTGCCAAAAATCCTGCTCAGTCCGTCCTTTTCTTGGCAATGGTAAAATGTGCGCTGAACCCAAGCGTCAACGCTTCAGACAAATTTCTATTTCTGGGAACATGTTCCCAGGAGTACGTTGATAAAAATCAACATAAATGTTTCCCTTGAATTCATTCCTGAAATCAAAACCGTCTCTACTGAAACAGATGAAAATACGCTCTGGCCAAAGCAAATCTCCTGCATGAGTAAATTTTGCCCATATGGGAAAAAATAAAACGACAAAAAAGACTTACAACACTAGAAAAAAAAGCCAAGCAGCCTATTAAGACAGAAGATACTGCACCATCACAGGCATAGAGTGTGCAATACCCACTCGCTAGCAGGAGCGTAGGTGTTAACGGGGCTATCGACCAGCCACAGAAACCCCCCGGCACACGCAGGCTGAAAGACAGGAGCATGCACCTAGACGTTCAAACGTGAAGTGACCACCAGGTAAGACGTAACCAGAAGATGAGTAATTTCTCTCTCCTCTCCCTCCCCTTCAGAACACGTGTAGCTCCGTAACACCCAGAACTGCGAGCTGGCTAACTGCCGACTCCCAGGCCAAAGACACGGTGAAGAGAATACCCGTGTGCCCGGCTTTTGATGCAGACTGCTGCACCTTCCACGCCTTTTACAACATTCTGCGAAGCCTGAGAAGCGATATAGAAGTGATCTGTGGTAAGAACCTAACTCGGTTTGTCGACGCGAGCATCAATCAGCTAAGTGTGACGCTGAGTGAACGGGCTGCGCTCTACACCTGCAAGAACGAGGGCCTTGTGCAGATGGACCGTAGCCACGTCCAGAGGATGAAAACGGCAGAGAAGAAGATGTACATCTGGCGGGTTTTACAGAAATACGAACAATTTATGCAAAATACAACAAAAATGTACTCTTCAGCAGAAATGTGATATGCCAGGATGAAAAAAATAACCTTAAGATACTAGAGCCTTGGCTAAGTGTGACCTATCCGTAGTTACGTGATCATTTTGATACCAGGAACAACACTGATAATGTACTTGCTATTCTACGTATCCTAACTATACAATCTAGTTTAATTTAATATTTAAAGGATGAATATCTTAAGTTATTGATCCTATTTATTATAAAACTATTTATACTGTTTTACTTGCAACAGCATATGAAAAGGATGGACTAACGTAAGACAGGGTGATTTAATTAACCAGTCACGACCTAAGTAAGCAGACAGGAAAGCATGATTTCAGTGATTTTAATGTTATTTATATTTTTATTTTGCAATTATTTTTCAAAAGTTGATTGCCAGTAGACTGATTTTCTACTTCTCCCTCTGCCAGTGAATGTATTTATGAATTTATACCATACATCTATTTTTATAAATTTATTTAAGCAATTATATAGTTTATATATATTTATTCAGATTTTTAACTTTTATATTTTAATACTCAAAGGGATGAATGGTGTATTTGCTACTTAGTAGGTGAATGGTTTTACTCATTTGCTGTCATAGTATTTGGATAGAACCTGGAATTCAATTAAAACGAGATAAAAACCCTAATATTGCTGAATTCTCTTTTTACTATGTAATTCTTTCTTTACAATATTTTTGCACTGAAAACGTAGTGTTTCATTAAACAGGAAATTGAACTAGTTGTTTCTGGCCCTTATGTTAAAGATACTGGAAAGAGCACATACTCTCCCATCCATTTTTACTCATGGCCATGAAGCAGTTTTGTTTCTTAAGTTCCCAAATGGCTTCTCCTTTGGATGTACCAGTGGGTAAATTGTTTCCTACTCAGCCCCCCCTTCCAAAAGCTGAATTACTGCAGCTTCTGTAACACAGCTCCAGAGTCCGGTGTAGATTTACAAGTTTTCAGGGTGCGTGGCCAGCACCAGCTCTGCGGGAGACATGCTGGGTTATAGCTCAGACACCACCACCGCTCCAAGACGCAGCTGAGCTAATTCCTGCTCCTGAAGCCGGTAACAGAGCACAGACACTCAAAGGGTCTAGGAGCCATAGGACTTGGCATAGACCTGTTTTTCCTTTATTTCACATAAACTCCTGAATATCCCAACTATAGTGAAGGTTATTAATAATACAATTATTTTAGTCTAAATGACCATACAAAGTTCAAGCCAGTCTAAGCATTAGAATTAGTTCCAAAATTAACATTATCTACCAAAAAATAATCAGTCCCAAAAATTAACATTATCTACATTAAAAAAAAGATTCATTTGATTTGAAAACACAAGTTAAAGGCCCAGTACTCTTTCTGCTGCCACCCTGTATGCATTGATGGTGATCCACACCAGCGCACAGGCCTGTGCAGGGCTGACTTTGCTCAAGAGTACTCAGATTTGTGCTCTGAATGTCCAGAGAATTGCAGCTGGATTGAGCCCCTCATCCCAGTGGTACTGGGGCTCCTCTGCGAGGCTGTGAAAAGCCCAAGAGGAGCTGGATCAAGGGATTTTGGTACCAGTTCATCCCCTCCATCCTCCTTTCAAATCCTCTCAGTGCAAAATACATCAGTGTGCAACTCACCCTTGTGCTGTGGTGGGTCTTCAAGACGGTGCCATTAGTTGCTGATGCAGCGGTAGCTCTTCTTCCTCCCATTGCCAGAAAACTGGCCCCGTTCTGCCTAGACTTCTCCAGGAAGAGCAGCTTCTTGACATCAACTGAGTCACTGCCAGTCCCCAAAATGCACCAGTTTGGGGGTGGGGGTCCTAGAAAAGTATTGTAGTTTCCCAGGAGGAACAGAAGGACCAAGGTTCTTGCTGGAGCCAGAGGAAGAATTCCTCCCAAACTAAGCCAATTACAGACACGACTAGGGAGAAGTGGCAACAGGCAAAAGGATGCGGGCAGATCTGAGACCGCTACCCTGGTTTCTGACGCTGATGCAAGTAGCACAGCTCTCTGCTAGTGCCACACCAGCACACCCCGAATTCAGAGAACGTTTTCATAAACCACCTCTCTGACTTGAACAAGCTTCGTGCAAGTATGGCAAGTCCAACGGTGGGTACTTGCTCATGATGTCTTCTGCATCAGAAAGGCACCTGCCCGTCCTGGAAGTCTCAGTGCTAACCCCTGCGAGCAGCAGAGACACACCGGTGGCTGGGCACTCTCTCAAATTACTCCTTAGTTTCAAGTACTTAGTAGAGTTCAAAAGTTGCAATTCCAACTTCAGCTCCTTAATTCTTAACAGAGAAAGAAAGTAAATGGAAAAGGATCCATCCCTGGAAGGGTCCAAGGCCAGGCTGGATGAGACTTGGAGCAACCTGGTCTAGTGGAAGGTGTCCCTGCCCATGGCAGGGGGGTTGGAACTGGATGGTCTTTAAGGTCCCTTCCAACCCAAACCAGTCTGTGATTCTGTGATCATCGACTGGGGATGTGCTTATCCCCAAGGCAGAAGCAAAATCTGCTGACCTTAGCAGGTAGGGTCAAGCAAAGCACTACACGCAGGAAGACATCTACATCCTGAGAGCTTAGTCATTACCATTTCCAATGGTTGACACCACTTAGACCTTGCTGAATGAGGATCATACAGGGACACTCCCTGCGGTTTCCTCTCATGCACATCTTTTCTTTCACCTTCTGAATATGTAAATAGCTAAATGAAAGTGTTTTCCTTGAAAAGAGAAAAAGGTTTCCTCAGAAGCTCAAATAAGATGTTCAAGTGAGTCAGACAGTCTGTCACAATTCACATCATGGGAATTGCAACCTGAAAAAGACTTGGTTTTCCCCACGGGGGCAAAAATTGTACTGCTGGCCCTACAGACTGAGCTCACCTTAAGAGTCTGAGCTCATGCACACAGGATGCACAGTCCAAGTAGGGAGACACAAACTTATGCAAAACTGTGGCAAGCCACCATTCTCCTCACGAGTTCTTGAAAGACAGCGGTGCTTTGCCACAAGCCTGGGGGATGCAGCAAGGCAGATAGGCTGGCTGATAGCAGAACATCAAACTTCAAAGGGCTGAGGTCAGGAAGTGATGTCCAGCACCTCACCGAGGAGTCAGAATGAGAGGGTAAGAGCATGCCTAGGTAAGCGAGACAGAAACAGCAACTGCACATAGTACGATGCACAAAGTGACACAGCTGTATCACTAAAAGCACTTCTGACATCTGCGTTATGCTCATTTCTGCAGGCTCATACAGCAAACAGCCACTGAAGTAATCAGATAGCTTATTTAGGTTCTGTAGGCAGCCTACGGATGTGCGGCTACTCAGGCACTGTCATCTACCCCGATACAGCTGGTTCCCTGCCAATCTCAGGCAGATGTAGAGGCTTCTCTGAAAAGATGGGGCAGCTTCAGAAAAGGGAGGGACATTCAACAGGTTAGACTCACATGTTGGATGACTGAACATTATTAATGCACAGTAAAGAGAAGACGTGAGAGCCAACACTAGCCCTAATGCAGAGGTGGCTGTGTGGCTTCCTCTGCAAGAGATTCTCAGGACCTCTGCTGCACATGCCCAAGGCAGAGCGCTCAGAAGCTCCTGCTGCAAACGGAACATTCACAGAGAAGGGCTCAGACAAGTCACTAGCAAGAGAAGGCGGCTGCCTGCCCCAGAGAGAACAGTGCGAGAACATCCTCAAATCCATGGCCTTCCTGGTGCAGGGCCATCAGGGTAAATCCTCCTCGGCCTTGGAGGGCTGGAAGTTGGGGAATACACCTGTGCCACATGGTGCACCTCTGCTGTGGTAACGAGTTGGTCACTAGCAAAGCTTTCTTGACAAGCAGATCCCTGTTTATCCTGATGGGAAATGAAGCTGTTGGCTTTCCAGCCCTGTGAGGAATGAACAGTTGAGATGGAGGAGTCACACATGGGCTTTGTCACAAAGGCGGGCAGCAGCAGAACTTAGGGATGTGATGAGTGAAATCTTTTGAGGGTTTGTTTCCATTTTGTGACGGAAAGGCTTTGGGGTTTGCAACACACACACACCTCATTCTGAGACTGGAACATGTCAAATATCCCTCTGGATGACAACTGGGGCTCTTCTGTGCTTCCCTGAGACCCAACTATTGTCTACCCACATCCTGGGGATGGGCACGCTCAGGAGGAGAGAGTCTTCAGGGATAAGACTAGGCATAAAAGAGTTCCTGGGGGTAAATACAAGTTTAAAATAAAATAACATTGTCTAGGGAGCAGTGCTTTCCATTCTTATACATAAAAAGAGAGCCCTGAGCTGTCTGCCCACTGAAGTGCCAATTCCCTTTCAGCAGTGATTTCATTTGGCGCAATTTCCATAGAGCAAACGTAGCCCCACTTCTGGCAGTGTTCAAGGATTAGCAGAATCAGTCACAAAAATAAGCCATTTCAATAACTGTCTTTTAGCACATCACCTACAGTTATACCAGCCTCGCTGAAATCACCAAAAAATCAAACTGATAAAAAAAAAAACCAGTGGTCTCCAGCCACAGCCTGCTCCCAGAAAGGTTTGATAGCATCGTTGCAGTAACACTGGCATTTGTAACACTTGGTCAAGAGCAAAGTCAGGTTGAAGTGTTGGTTTATTGCTGTTTAAATAGCACTGTTATTCACTGCCTTCTCCTACCAAAATGCTTTATGTGACATCAAGCTAGAGACATTTAAAAAATTCAATGCAAACAGAGTTTAAAAACTGCTATACCTTCTCCTGGAACCACAGGCCTGACTCATCAAAAGTTCTTGAAACCTCTGTGAAGTCAAAGTGACCAATCACAAGGACAAGCTCAACCAGCATCAACTCTTGTGCAATGATTTTAAAATAAAATCCCTCCTCACTCTTCTATTACCTTTCACTTCAACTACAGCCTCAGTCACTCAATGCTGCTTCCACTAGGCAAGAAAATCCAGCGTACCGAGGAGGCGACAACTGAAGCAGAGAGCTGAAGACTCCTACCAGAGAAAAACAAAAATCAGTCATTAAAGGCAAAGGTGAAATGGTATTTGTTCCATTTTTTAAATGGACTTAAAGCAGCTCAGTGCCTAACACTGACATCAGTTCCATGGGAATACTGAGTTATCCAATCCCAGTGATGTTCTGTGGAGGCCACTGTCCAGGCAGTATGTCAGCCAAGAGCCTCACATCCAAGCCTGCAAAAAAATAAGACTATCAGGGCTCAAGGCATTGGTGCAGCCCCTACAGGCTTCAGAGTTTTACCTTTCTTGGAGAAATACCAAGGCTACCTTTGAATTACCAGCCTGTTAAAAGTAGGTGCAGAAATAAATAGATGTTTGCCTGCTCGGTTTTGTCAAAAGAGCTTGCTCTTATTGTTATGCTTAATATAATTAACAACAATAAGGTTCTGATGACTTTAGGAACACATCAGAACATTGATACATTTGGAAAATTGTGTTATGCAAAATGTGAAAGCCCAGGCTCGGTGGTTATTTAGGGTGAAGAAACTTGTACACTCTGCAGACACCTGGACTTGTGGATGTGGTAGTTCAGCCCACCCGTTATTCCCAGCCTCTGACCTACGTCAGTGAAGGCAAGCAGAGCTGACTACAGAGGGTAATTTTGCATTTTGGCTAAACTGGCTAAGACATACTCCAGTGAGACAAGGAACAACCCAAAGCAAATACAGCCTGATGGCCAATGTGTGAGAAAAAGGAATCACTTGTCAGTTCCAAGCAAGACCAGAGTGAGTCGATTCCTTCAGCCAAGAAGGGCCCAAGGGACACAGAGTTTGTTAAAAGGAGTCCAGCCTTCAGAAGCTCACCAGAGGGTGCAAGCCCTGTAATGGGAAAGCCAAAGGGCTTCAGCATGGCTAATAGGGAAATGAGCCCTTGTCACCTTTCAGACAGTTGCAAAAAGTGCTGGTCCTGGTCCAGGAACGATACCACTTACCATTTCCCCACATCCAGTTAGAAAATAATGGCATTACAACCAGTTTCTTTCAAAAAATAACCTTTATTGTTTTGGTTGTAAATATAAAAAAATGCATTGCACAATTTAACAGACCTACTGAAAAGTGCTACATACCAACAGCACAACAGAAGTTGTGTCATGCAACAGAACAGGAAACCTAGGCAAAGCAAGAGCACAACCTGAAGTCCTCATACCTCCAAGCTTTTTTTTTTTTTTTGCCTTTTTTAACAAGAATGAACTCCATTCACTTAAACCACATTTAAATACACGGCTAGAAGAAGAAAAGGAACAATTAATAAATTGTATTATTAACTAAAAGGCTTGCTCCTAACATTGATACCTTTTGATTCAACATCTTATTCATGTTCAGATATAAAAGCAGTTCAGACAACCACAGAGTGGTTTGGGTTGGAAGGGACCTTAAAGATCATCTAGTTCCAACCCCCCTGCCGTGGGCAGGGACACCTTCCACTAGACCAGGTTGCTCCAAGCCTCATCCAGCCTGGCCCCGAAATGCATACAAGTCATTCCATGATATACCCAAGATGTGTTTCTTTATCACTGAATCAAGTTTATGGATCAATCTACAGTTCTGTACTACCACTTCTGCTCTAACACAGCACGTGAGCATGAAAACCAACAAAGAATGAAACAGAAAGACAACTTGAGGCCTTAACTGATGTTGTGGGAACATTATTTGGGCCCTAGGAAAGAACCCCCCACCAAAAGAAATTCTCTCCTCTGAAACTCGTGTATAAATTGAGGAGGAGTAATAGGAAAATTCCTGTTGTCTCACCTAATCAAAAAACCTCCTAAAAGTCACCAACAGTTGTCCACAGTGCTCTGAGATCAGTATGACCGAATCCTTACTGCACCTAAACCAGTATCATCAGCCTTTGGATTTTGGGCGTTTTGCCATGCAATAAAGGTGGAAAGGAACCAAAAAAGAAAGAAAAAGTTCAAAACAGTTAACAAACCATTCTATTTCCAGCAACATCTTCTAGTTGGCAACATCGAGGCACGAATTATCCACTCCGGAAACAAAGACAGTGAAATAGCTTTCAAATAATTTGTACAAAAGCATCATCTTACTGCATGTTTCTGCAGTGAGCTTCCCTCTACTGCTCTCAAACTGCTCTTCAGGAGTTTTGGGCTTTAAAAGGAAACAAAGATTTAAGATAAACAATATAAAATTTACCTGCCCCTCTCACCTCTACCACACATGCATACACCCACTCAAGGGAACGTAAAAAACCTCTGAAGACACAAAGTAAAGGGATGTTATTTTCCAAAGCAACTGGACAGCCCTTTGTCTTTTCCAGCGATTCCAGATGTAGAGATTTAAACATTTGCATATTTACAGGTTTTCTGTCAAACTTCTGGTACGACAGTATGTGCGTCTGCGTACACAGGAGGGGAGGATGGTAAGTCAGCAGGA
>NW_010229009.1:19378-63413 GCF_000690775.1 Eurypyga helias
CATACATACACACTATTTTTCGACACCTCGGTTTTGAAGGGGCACAGTAATGCCACGCAGAAAAAATCCTCCTAAAACCCAGGGTAGCCCCACTTCGTCAGTTCACTGAATTTTCCACATAGCACTGTATTAGGGGGAAGAACGTATCACTTCAGATAAATCAAATGCAAACAGGACGCCAAGATCTAAGGCACAGATGGAAACATTCTAGGAAGTCTCCCTTCCTGGAAAGCTTCCCGAGGGGTCTAGAAAATCATGGAAGACCATACCGCTCAGGTCAATTGGTATTAATTAAGAATCCTTTGGTTTTGTGCAGAGCTTAGACTGTCCAGATGAAGCATGTTTTTGCCTCTTGTTCCTGCTACTCATTAAATTCCTTCAATTCTAGTTTACTCCTGGACTTTCACCACTTATTCCTCCCACTAACATGGAGCATCACACAAGCCTAGAAACCAGATCAGATAATGCACAAGTTCTCCAAAATCTGTGTTTAGGGTAGGGGCCATCTACAATACACGGATCGATAGAATTCAAGGTCAGAAGGAGCCACTAGACCATCTCAGTTTGACTTTGTGCGTATCACAGGCCATAAATATTTTATCCAGCCACGCCGATACTGAGTGAGGTATGTTGGATTTGACTGAACATGACTTGTATTCAGTTACATGGGGATTCTGAAGTTTAGCACCAATGCACTGAAGACAGATGGGCATCATCTGTAATTCTGTGCGGAATATAGGCACCGTGTGTTTTGCTTGCGTTAAGTATACTTTGGTGACACTGAGGAACTTAGACCACTTCAGCTAGAGGAAAAAATTGTTACCAAACATGTTTTGCTTAAAGAAATATAGTATTTAGACTCCTCAGTGGGTGAGAAAGACAGAATACGAAGTTCAAATATAAACCAAAGTGAAAAACTATGCAGGAGTTAATACGTACATGGTCAATCTCTTTTCATATCACTCATCAGTACTTCTACTGTGTAGATGCGAGACATAATACAGCTTGTTCCTCCTGTGTTTCCAAGTGAACTGAAATCACACCCCTCACAAGGCTGACTGATAAAAGAAAAGAATTATGGTGACAAAAATACACTGAATCACTGCTTCAAAGAGCAGCCACATCGTTTCTGGTAATGGCACTATGTGGAAAGTATCTTTTCCCTTTTCCTTCCCCCCTCCTACGCTTCTGCCTAAGTAAGCAATCTTTGATTTTTAAGCTTTTTTTTCTTTACTATGTTAAGATTTGCAGTCTTTTAATAGTGCTATGAGCTCGCTTCTCCACCGCAAGTTATTAAAATAAGCACTTTCCCTCCAATTGTAACCAACTCAGTGCAATGAGCATGATGGTTTTTCCATCCACAACCAGAAATAAACAAAATGGACAAAATTTCTAGCAGTTCAGTCATACTACCCCCTCCTATTCCTTTAAGGTCCCTTTCAGCTTCCACATCCATTTGGTTTGACCCGAGAGGTCAGGATTTAACCTTAGAAGTCGTCAGACTTCCCTGGGCTTTCAATTATGCTTGCAGTGCACTTTGCTTGTTGAGCCAAAACTCGAATGTCACTGATACTAGTAATTGTAAAAATCGAGGAGAATCACTGCCCGACAAGCAGGAGACCACACTGCAGGGGAGGCATTACAGAATCTGTTCATCTGAAAAGTACAGCAAAAATACAAGTGGGTCTGTTCTTGGACAATTTCCCTACTGATTTCTTTCTAGAAAACCGGATACATATTTTTAACATGCAAATATGCATGTAGTTATCTCTGCATCTCAGTGAGATAGCCCAGTAAAGAAAGAACTTGAGGGACGCTCCCCCGCTAAGCACAGTGTTAAATGACTCTACTGGAATCAAGTTCACAATTAGTGATAAAAATAGGCGGATGCAAAGCACTGATTTAAAAAAAGAATGTACACTTATTTAACACTTTTTATCCAGATGCATCCCAAAGAATATTGCTTCACGGATTACAGTATTATGTATGAAAGACCTAGATAGGGATCCCCCCCTGGAAAATCTACTCACTATTTAATTACTGTGACAACCTCTATACACTACTTCAACAAACCATTCCTTAGCTGAGGCCTGGATTTTTGTTGGTTCTGTCACAGGGACAGAGGTTTTCACATGGGCCACAAACTTCCAATGATAGGTCAGATATATCTATAAAAAAAGCACAGCTACTGAAGGACATGTTGGTACTTGGATCATGCTATTTTGTCTTCCCCTTCAGCTCCTTTCCCCCCCAGCAGTCCCCTTCAGCCCCCAGTTCCTCAACTCACAGTACTGTTGCTCAGGGAGAGGGCCCTGGGTTAACCTTTCATGCTTTCTTCTTGCTACGGTCCTGCTGCACATAAGCAAACTCTGCAATGAAAGCATTAGCTGCACAATCTCAGGACAAAGAAGCAAGAAAAAAATATTCCCCGTGCTTAGTTCTACTCCCCAGGCCTATTGTTTCTTTTTAAACCAAATGGGGACAACGCTGAGGAAAAATACATCCCCCGAAGAAGAATCTCCTTACCCCATTTCAGCATGTGCAATGCTCAAATGTTGTAGCAGCTTCTCCTTTTAGCACTGTGATCGCCTGCTAATCTCCAGGTAACCTGCTTTTGAAACTGGAAGAAAACTACTCAGAGGAGGTACATGGGAAAGCTACAGTTTGCATAGCACTTACGGATCAGAATCAAGTACAGAGTGGAATTACAAGGGTCCTAAGATCATTCCAGACTACTGACAATCAGCTGGAATGAATATCCCAGTGCTGTCTGTGGATGGACAGACTATCGCTGCTGTCACGAGTTTATCTGCAGCAGAACACAGCACTCAGCAGAGCTGAGACTGCCACAGAAAAATGTTATGCAGAATTGGGGTTTTAAACATATTTTTATACATTCTATGATTCTATGTTGAACATAAACTTCCCATACAGACCAAAATTTAGCAAAGTCCTCCAGGTTTTTCAGAGAGAAGGCAAAAAGAATAAGCAAAAAAGATGAAGAAGCAAAGAACCGACTACGAGTCCATGTGATTTGATATAGTTTCTCAGATAACAAAAAAGCCAATTTCTTAACATTACAAACTCAATCCTTGCCTCTGAAGCACTACTACATTTATCTATGGATGTGTTTTATATGTGCACATTTTATGAGGAAAGCAGCTGAAATCTGCAGAGTGCAAGAAAACATTTTGTAAACTAAATGGGCATGAAATTCATCTACTATCCTAATTGCAGAATCTGTGCCATACAAAACTGCTTTCTTGCACTTACTGCACAGCCTGCTGCTCGCCTGCAATGGCTATATCAGGAAAAAGAATAAAAATCAGCTACTTTATTTGCTAGAAAATAAAGCATGTCTTGAAACTGATCATATGCAATGATACACTCATTAAAATAAAAATATATAGAACACAGCCTGAGATTTTAATTCTAGTATTTTTGCCACAAGTTGACATAATTGACGGATTTTTCTTCTCCTTTGGTTTTTAATATGAACGTGTTTAACAATTTTCACTATTCAAGTAAAACAAATGGAACTGAATACCAGAGAACGAAATAAAAAGCACATTTTGTTTCATGAAATCGAAAGTATATTTCCCCTTTTTGAGCACATTCCTTGGTGTAGAAGATTTACACTTCAGAGAACTCAGTACTTGAAGCTGTTTCATAGAAATATGTCTGTTGCATATAGGTGCATGCTGCATTGATGGAGATATATTGCTGCCTGCAGGACTCAAACCTGCTAAGTTTACCTGAGCTTGGTGTTTTCTCACTTAACGGAGTACAGCACAGCACTGAAGAGGAATCAAAACATACAACAACGTTGCATCCTACTTCCACATATTCTGAAGGCAGAGCTAGATGCCCTGAACAACGCCTCGGGTGATGGAGAGAACTCTTTCTAAAGTGCAGCAACTGAAAGGAGACTCGCCAGGCTGCTAGTCTGGCAGGTTCTCCACCCTTTGTATAAGCAACTCATCGTCTTTGGCTGTTAGGTTTCGCCAGCGGTTTTGTTCATTCTGTTTACTGCCTCAGCAGCTTGCTCTGGCAGGCGCGAAGGGTCCGACAGAATTGAAGTGCTTGTACTTAGATGCCGGAGGGTGTTCAGCACCACTATAAAAAAAAAAAAAGACAAGAAGAATATCAAGAAAAGCCACTGGTCTGGCTGCAAACAGATCTGTGCAGGAGAGTGTGCAGGTTCTGCAAGGCTGTTACACATGACAGAATTATGGAAATACTTCTGCAAACAGTGCACACCTCCACACAAAGTGACAGCAATAAAAAGATGTGCAAAAACTGTGCCCAGGGAACAAGAAATAGAGATCTAGGACTTTTAAAAAAGCACCTATTTCTTCTGCAGAAGAGAGTACCACTTGGCAATTATAACTGCAAATGTAAATACCTGCTGAATTGCAAAGGAGAAAGGGTCAAGCAACCAAGCCCAAACAGAAGGTCATTCCAAAGCTGAGTACAAATCTCAGAAGTTTTCCTTCACAATGAGACAAATCACACTGCCAAATTTGCTCCAAATAGAGCAGTGTGTTTGAAATCTAAATGCAGCTTGAAACTGTTTAGATTCTGGTACCTACATTCAGCAATTTGGGGGTTTTTTTGGGTGACTTTGCAGTCAAAAGAGGTTCTTTTCCACTAAGGTAATAAAAAGGAAGTGGAAATCACATTCAGCATCATGTGCTTACTTTGTCATCCTCTGGCTTTCAAGAAATGGTATTATATATGGTCTCGCTTCCCAAGATCCGCGTAACCGCTGGATTGAAATTCACTTACTTGGCCTCAGAACAGGAAGAGAACAGTGCTGATCCAACCAGGCCATTGCAGTTTGATTCAGATCCTTAAAGCTTTTCCTGGAAACAATTCCATTGAAGGACTCAAACAGTGGCTTAATAATAATGCTGAACTGCAAGTTACCAAATGTTAAGGGAGACAACAAGGGAGTTCAAAATGTTATACGGGAAAGGCTACTACAGCTCAGTCTGCAGAGAAGACAATGGACTTCTAAACAGACTTCAAATACTAGAGCGATTTAAACATTTAAAAACATATATTTTTAAATCTGTAACACGAAGACAAAGGAAAAACTGAGCTTCAGTTCGTAGCGATACTCATTATTTTTTGCAAAATTCCTGTACAACTCCTGTGGTCTCCTACAAACCAGCTGCACGCTGGGGCACGGTTGCAAGCGCAGGAGAATCTGAAAACCCTAAATACATTTAATTTGTTCCATTTCTTCATTGGTGTCTTTTTCCTATGACACTGGTGCTTTCATAGAAAAAGGATATAGAAGCTTTAGTGTAACCACACCACTAAGATGCATCCAAGGTGGGGTCCCTGGATGAGTCTTGCCTGGCGATAGGAGTCCAGCACAGGCCAACAGTGCAAGTATTCAGCCAATTTCTCAGGCAGATTTTTCAGCAAACACTCAAGGTCTGTGCTACTGCACCTAAACAAAGGTCTCAAAGTACACAAGCATATTCTCAGAGATGATCAGTGGTGTGGCAAGGATTCCCACACTAGGGACCAGACTTGCTGATCTGCATCTATGTGGACCAGAACAGTGGCAGCTGAGGGCTGTCAGGCTTTTCTTCTGGCTCTCTATTGTCACAGCTTGGAAGGATGGGCCTGGAATTGGCAATAACCTTCCTGGCAGGAAAGGAACAGACAGGATCCTTAGCCTGCAGTGTATTGTAACATCCAGATCACCACCACAAGCCTCAGCTGGCCCCAGCTCCCAGGCTTTGAGATGAGCTTTCCTGCAACAGTCACCATATCTGCAATCAAAACAGGTCATTGTAACATCACCACGATAATTCACCAAGTAGATTCCAGCTTACAGGTGCACTTATTCCAGAAGCTGGTTGGATGATAAAACTCATCCTAAGGCTCAGATTTTACCATGTTACTCCAGATGGGATTTTCTGACTACAGTCAGCAGCATGCGAGAATGTGGCCCAAACCAATCTCAGCACTGTGATGCACCCCCATCTTTCTCACTGTGGCTGACAACCAAGATAGGTCTAACAATTACCTGGTACACTTGAGGGGATTTGCATGCTCCTGCAGACTTTTACAGAGTAACTGGAAGAACAGCATGGGTATTATTCTGTTGATATTCTAGTATTCAAGAGTATTCTATTCTTGGGTTATCTCTAGTAGCCCAAGACCAGATTACTCATTTCCCTCCTATATGCAACAGAAACTATGGTATTTTCATAGTTGTAATGAAACTGCCCTTTTCTCTCTTACAGTCATTTCACAAGGAGATTTTTTTATTATTATTATAAGCACTTGCCCCTGGACCTTGTCAGCTTTTACTACAAGAAATTCTGAAATATGTCAACATGCCTAAAGGATTCAATCCAGCTACTAGAACAACTGTTCCATCACAGTTACATCCTGACTGCTAAAGGGAAGTTTGGGAACGTTACTTTGTCTATCAACCTTCTCTTTTACCAAGTACAAAAGCCTTGGTCTTTCCCCAAATACTACAAAAAAATAGCTACCCAAAATTGCATCTTTATCCCTGATAACCTCTGTCACTTTCTAGAAGTGTCTCACTTCTAAATTCTGGAGCTTTTTAACATCTTGGAGCAGCATAAAAAACCACACTATCCAATCAGCAAACATGTGCGGGATTGTCTTTTAATAACTATTTTCATCGTTATATTAAAGATCCCTATTTTCATAATTCCCTTGAAACTGCTCCAGAGTTAGCGGTGCTGTAGAATCCAGAATTTCCACAGCTGCAGCAGCTCTAAGTGATCAGAGACTGCGTGAGGTCTTGCCAAGAACTGTTTCCTCAGAGGATGCTAAAAGTGTCTTTGTAGGGCCAACACAAACCAGGAGACACCAGAGAAAGCATTCTCACGTATCAAAGTATAAAAAATGCTGTACTTCATGCACGCACATATATACTATCTGGGTAGTTAGAGGGAAATAACCAGCGCAGAACAGACATACAAAATATCAAGTGCAAATAGCTATATACGAAGTTTGTTGGGAAAAGGGAATGAGCTCCTGCTTACTGTTAATTACTAGTATCCCTGAACAGATTCAAGCTAATGAAGTTTGAGCCAAACTAGTTAAATCTATACAGCACAAATGCAGTCAACTTGGTTTCATTCAGTTTGTCTTTCTACCTCCTGCATTTTTGTTCCCTTACGAGCACAGCCTAAGCTGAACTAAGCTGATGCACTGTTGCAACGTAAGACCAACAGAATACTAAAAAAAAAAAGAAAAAAGGAGGAAAAAAAAGGGGAACGTGCAATTTTTTAAAACTGCCAATGCAACAGCTTCAACTTTTTCCCCCAAAATCTTTCATATTCTCTGCTCCGTTTTTCCAAAAGACTCTAAGAGCTACTGTTACAGCAGCACGTCACTAAACATTTCTTGCAGTGTAATAACCCACCAGGAGAACCTTGCCTTTGCTTTGCATTTTACTCCCAAGTCACCTCCCATACTACTGCAAGGTGAACACGTTCTGCCTCATGGCAGCATATACGGCAAGGATTCACATCCGCATACAGATGGGAATGAAAACTGAGGACACATGTAATCTAAGTAACTTGGCTTAAAGTCACAGCAGACTTCAGAGTTCTTGGCTCTAAATATGTTAGTACCAAAACTTAGGTTCAGCTGGTTAATATCAAAGGATACAATCCAAAACTTCCAGTTCTGCTGGGCCCTGCTTCTCACATACTCATTAAACATCCTCCTCATGTGGTCAAATGTTTGCAGTGCTACGGGAACCCCGGTAGCAGGGAGCTGCTGTTGACAAGAACTGAAGAGACGTTCTGAGGTCAGAATCCCCACCAGAAAAGACATGTTTCTCTTCCAAGCTGAATTATAGCACGAGAAAGTGTATATCCCCAGTATCCCTGATGGAGGTGGCTTCCCAGTGTATGAACCCCCAGAATGCAATCATTACAACCAGGAATACATACGGTTTTCCATTAATTTTGTCTATATTCACACTGCAAAGAGATTTCTCAAGCAGCTACACACTGCTTATTACAAGCAACAAAACCAAAACCAAAAGTATAACATAGTTATATTAGTTTCTGGCATCCAATTAGGAAAAGGCACATTAGGAGTCAGAGGAAAATTTATAGAATTACTCCTGAGTGAGTTACAGAAGAAAATGTTACAGAGATTCTTAAGAAACAGCTCAATTTAAAATCAGATCAAGCAGACATCAACATGCTTTTAAAGCAAAATCGAAAGGTTTTGATTTGCTGGTAAGTCCAACATAATGCCTAAGCCTAACACTTCTGCAGATGGACGAAAAACCACCGGGGTTCTCAACGTGCTTTGCAATAGCACATAACTATCACAAACCCACAGGGGAAACTGAGGCACCAGGAAGGTGAAGCGACTTAACAGAGTTACGTTCAGCCAGTGGCAAGCTCCTTGATTCCAAGCCTGAGGTCTTAGGCACTCAACCATGTTTTCCTATAAAAACTGTGTTTGGAAAGAAAACTGCAGCAAAGCCACCACGAATAAGAGTGTTTGATCACCTGGTGAGCACAGCTCTAAAAAAACATTGTCAGTGGCTTTTTAGTATTATTCTAACTGACCTAATGCATCTTTTCTGATGCTGCCACTGCTGTGCACTCATCCCAGAGCGTGCTGAAAACCCACAGGGTTTGCTACCAACACCCATCCCACAGCAACTACGCTTTTTGTTTGGAAGTTGGTAGCAATTCCACTCCAATACCATCTGGTGTTTGGCATGACATCTGAGGCAAACCTTTCATGCTGTTAGCCAAAGCAACATTCGAGCTGCTCTGCTTCATTACAGAAAGCTCCCCAAATCTCACATGATGGCAGCGTTTAGCTCCTCGATCTCTTCCCGAAGGCGCCTGGCTTCCTCTTGCATCTGGGTTCTTTCCTGCTGTAGTTTAGCGATATATTCTACTGTTTTCTGGAGCGTGACTGCATGGCTGATCTAGACCAAACACAAACACAGAGCTCACTTTCTGGAACAAAGCTAGACAGATGAAGAGTTTGCCCCTAACCTGCTGTAACACCCAGAAAATCTTTGTTTTCAGCACTTTTTCTTAAGTTTCCTCCACTGTGTGCGAAAACAGGCAGAGCAAAACACAATACAACTGAACTCTTCATTTCTCTGGCTCCTGTTCACACACTAGTACAGAGAAGTGTGGTTGCAGAGGTTGTTTTCTTCTACAAGTTACATTTTTGCTACTTTGTTGAAAAGAAGTATTTTAATGATTTCAAGTGTTTTATTTCATTACCTATCCTCTTAAAAATAGGCACATAGCTTCCTGAAGTACTGCAGGGCGTGCTACATCTGCTGACAGATTTATAGTACTGTTAGAGGCATCACTTTAAGTTGACAATATAGACTATTTCATCTGGGAAACCTGAAGTTATTAAACAGAAGGTAACACGGTTTAGCTATCACCCAAGGAGACAGAAACAATGTCACAGATCTTTTTTAAACTAACTCTTCAGTTCTGAGGAACAAATTAAAAGTCTGTACTTGAGAAATAAAATAATCACACATTTTACTAACGCTGAGTTTTCAAAACCGATTATCTTTCAAACAGGCTATTCAAATCAGGAAGTGAAATTGTGACAGCGTATGGCCTAAATGTATCAAACTATAAAAACAATGTAAACAAATCAACATGCTGCACAATAAGCCTTCATATTTTCCATGTTTCAAAAGGTACTGGTCTCTAAAGACATTTAGAATTTTGTTGTGCGGATAAGACTATGTTTCAATTATTCTGATTTAAATTTAGTGAACTCAGTTAACTGGTGTAGCCAGAATATGTTCTTAATTTGGACAAAGTCATTTGACAGTGAGAAGTCACCTGGGAATTTTTCTGTAAATCTATGCACAAGACAGGTGACAGGGAGGGGGAGAACAACCCTGAGAATATTTGCAAGGCGGTGGGTACAGGGCCAAATTCTAAAGGCAGCTGAGTAATAACTGGATATAGAGTCCCAGAGGGATTTTCAAAATCTGAACTGGCCAAGCTCCTGACTCCTCCGGTAGGCAGATATCTCATTGGTGTAGGAAGTTTTAGAAATTTCAGAAATTAGAAATGTTAATAATTTAGAAATTATTAACAAGTCTTTTTAGAATGGCTCTTTCATATATTCCATTTTAGTTTAACTGTTGTTACTGCCAAGGTACTTACCGACTTGGAGTTGGCTGAAACCAAGCTGTTCAGAGCACTGAAACCAATCTTGATATTACACCTTCGTTTTTGTTCCGAAATACGCTTCGTTCTTCGATTCTGCATAAATAAAATTGGCTCAGTCTATGCTGTTCTCCTTTACCGTTCTACTGCTATGACTATTTCAGCTATTCAAATCCCCAGTATCATTTTTGCTGAATCGTGGCATTCACAGTCTCTCCAGTCAAAGCCGCTTGACTACAAATTTGCAAACTATGACTTAAGTTATTAAAAAGAAGTGTCCAGTGTATGAAATTAAATTCCAAACCTTATAGGTTTTCTTTCTAAAGTAAAGATTCTTGTTAAGATTGTTACACAATTTCCTTTTCTGAAGTCAAATTCCCTTTTTTGAGGCATGTAATTAGTTAGGAACTTGCTGAAGCCTTTTAGTTTAAAAGGGTCCGTATCATTTATTTCTAATGCATATATAATGTCTACTGATGTAACAGACTGGCTAAAGCGAAAAAGAAGAATCCAAAACTCTGGCCTACCCTGTGGATAAAGGCTTTGTCAGGAATTAGCATTTTTGTTTGTAGCATTAAAAACTTTAAAAGTTGTTCCCAGCAAAATTCTTGGAAGACAATAAGGTGTTTACACTTTGAGAATGCATTCTCAGCGCAGCAAGGCTGTCCGGCTACAGCTTATCACCACCCCATTTTATAATGGAGGAAAACAATGTAATAAAACAGTGAAGTGGATGCCCAAAACCACAGAAAATGCAGGTTCAAGAGCTGAACTGAGATTTTTCAGTGTCCTCCGTGCTGTGCCAAACTGAAAAAAAAATGTTACCCAGCAATACAGAACTGTTTAGTCTAACTAACCGCTCCGAGGAGCGAAAGACCATACATCAAGAGACTGGCAAACATCACTGTTTCTCTCTTGTCTTACAAAGAGCCACTAACAGTACACATTCAAAGCAATTCCTGTCACAGCCGGTGAGTTTAAGTGGCTCCAAGTCCGACCTCGTTGCAGTGCCCTCACTTTTAAGAACACTCCTCCATCTAGTGGCCACTTCCCCACCACTGGCCAGTCTTAATAATTTGTTCCTTTGTTAACTTGCTCTCTAGCAGCAAGAACAGGCTGCAACTACGGATTGTGTGCATCTATGCCAAGCAAATAAACATTAATGAATAACTTGCAGCATGCTCAGCAAGGGCCAGTTCCGATTCTCCCCTGCAACAGAGCCAGAACGGAGTGCAATCACGGGGTCCAAGTGTTTAAACTTACCCTTCTGTCCTCAGTGTAATCAAGCTGACATCAACTCACAGGGTATGCACCAAGACAGAGAAGCCAAAAAGGGCCTGCCACTTGCAAAATGGTTAAGTAACACTCCCTTTCACAACAGAATGAATGATTGTCCTGCACTGGTTGGTTTTTGTGGAGAAGTTTCTCATACCATCTCAGAAAGTGTTCTGACAAGGTCAGCTTGAGTATGAGGTACATCAGCTTTCAGATGCTATCTCTAGACCGCCGAGTTCTTACCCCAATAATTCTTGAAGTGTTTTACAGCTGTAACTTGTAGAGTCTGTGGAGCTGCTTCTCTGTGGAGCAGCATAGCATCACTGGAGACATGTAAGTAACTCAGCAGGTCAAGAACTCCCTCTCCAGCGATGGCCAGAGCCCTGCAGACTGAAGAGCCCCAACAGAACAATGGCAAAAAGCCACGGTTTAGAAAACTAAGCCTGAAACCTTTGACTAAGTAAACTGAGACCTGTCGTAACACTCCCATGAGCCACAGCAGGAACTCTGTCATGATCATACGGACCTGCAGAGGTACAGTTAGCCTGGCCCTTCTGGTGACACATCCCTGAGGAGCAGAGTCGATTATTAAAGTCTGACATTTTAAGTTGAACAGAGCAGCACAGATGCAGCGCAAGCTAAGCCTAAGGCACAAATTACTCCACTGTTCCTGAAGCACAACTTACTCTCTAGGCTGTGCTCAGACATCAGGGCAGAAAAGCAGCTGCAAAGGAAAAGAGCACCTCCAAGGAAAGGACACACACCTTAAATGCAGCCATATTAGGGTCAGTGGCAGGTTTTCCTGAGCAGCTGTTCTGGGGAGACTGTGGGCTGGGGCTGTGCTCAGAGGTGCAGGGGGAAGCTTGGCCTGAATTCTGACAGTCTCGGCCTTCATAAAGGAAGAAAGACAAGTCACATTAACAAACAACTTTCTGTAGCAAATGTAACTGCTGAGAAGTTTCTATTCAGAACTGAACTGAAAGGCAGTCAGCAACCAAATCACACTCACTGATGCAGCAACCACATGCTAGAAAATGTCAAGATCACTGCGAAAGCTTAGTATTTCATGGCACAAGGCTAATATATCCCAAATAGTGATATGTAATACTCTCTCACACACACACAAACGTTTCAGCAAAGGCATGTTGAGCCCATACGCTGCAATTCCATCGTCCTGCTAGACTCCCCCATTTGAGCTCTAATGGCCTGGGACATGACAGTAATACTTACAAGCCATTTACCAGCAAAACCACCTTATGTCTCTAAAACTGGACCAGAGAGCACCTTATCAACACGCATGCAAAAGGAGTCTGTGCACTTACCTACTGTTAAAAAGGATTGTGTCTGAGATCCTCCAATCAAAATTATAGTAGGATACTGAACAACAAACCTATTCAGCACTTTCTACACAGATGCCTTTCAATCGGGTTTGATTTCTTGGTGACTACGACAGTACATCCATTTAGAAAGGAGCCACTTAGAGGAAGCACAAAATCGCAGTTTGTGGGAACGCAGCACGGTAGTTCGAGACAAAAATTGCAAACTGGATGCAACTGAAGCTGCAGGGTAAAAGGGCCTAAAAAGCTTTTCCTTCAAAAACGATCCAGGGATCCTCATGGCCCGTTTACACCCTGCCTAACCAATGGAAACACACACGTGTAGTGCAGAGGGAATGCTTACAGCTTTCTAACTTACTAGGTGTAGGTGAGGGAACTTGTGAACTGCAACTGTGGGAAGGGATTTGCTCTCCTTTCACCAACGCATCCTGGACTACACTAGGAGAGAAGAGATGTGAGACTGTGGACTGGGTTTGTTGACTACTTGGTGCTCGCTGTGCTGGACCAACCAGAATGTTACTACGGAACTCCGTCACCCCGGGAGCCTGGGAACAGCATAGAAATAGCACAGAGAAAAACAGAGCAAGAAAGAGAGAGCAGGAAGAAGAGGGATGGGGGCAGAGGGAGAGAAAGGATGAGAGAAAGGGGAAACGGGGAGGAGAGAGAAAGAAAGAGAAAGAGAGATTTGTTACCTTGCCTTTCACTAAAGTAGCAAATTAATACATGATTAACAATCTGATGACATGAAACAAGGGTTAATATGTAAGGAATTGGCAAGCACTTAAGTCAGACTTCTGGCAGCAGACCAGTATCCTTCATAATTTAAGCACTATTACAACACATCAACAGCACAATATACTAAAGACTATTTCCACCTTCCTGCATACAACATATTGGGAAACCCGCTCGTATACTCAAGGCATGCTTTCCAGTATGTAAATGGAAAGGTGAGGGTCCTGGGTTCCTTCGAGCTTCCACCCCCATTCACAGTACTGTGTACACAAGTCTCTGTAATCCTACTGCGAGACAGTCTGTGAAGGCTAGATAGTGCTTCCAGGCCCCTGAAGTAGCTAAATTAAAAATAAGCAAATATAACGCTGAATGCACAAATGCACGTGCTGGGTAACAGGTGAGATTTAGCAGACTAGTTACCCTCCTGAGCACATTACAGCTCTACTACTTGCAAATAAAAGGCCTAAAAACCAAAAAAAATTGTTTTTTCTTCTCCTTACTCTGACAATTCCAGCTGGTGCAATTGCAACATTAGACTGAGACGTGGCTGGCGTCAAAATCCCCTCTCTTTTTAAAGGTGCTGGAGTTACAATCACAGTTCTGGACTGTCCCTGAAAGGCAGCTGAAGAACACAAGTTAGAATAGTTAATGAGACGACCAAAAAAAGTGCTAGAGATTATTTGTACAAAATAACTTGTCATTAAACAGGGGAATGGATTAACGGGCACCTATTTGGTACTATTACATTGCCATACAAAGTGCCACCAGTTTTCTGGTAACCTCAATCCCCCTAATCCAATACAAAGGACTCAAACACACCAGTTATTTCTGAGGCTTCTAACATCACTGTCACTGTCTCAAGGTGAATTTACAGAGGTACCTAGTAAACCAGGGAGGTGCAAACTGTCTTCATTCTGTCACAGCTGGGTTTCACAGAAGGACGATCATCTTCACCTCTCACAGCCATAATTCTTGGATCTTAGGCTCGCTCTGCTGACCCAGAAAGGGTCAATGACAGAAACTGAAGGATGCATACGCAATACCTCATGCTTCCTTGTACATATACATTCTCTTCCTCACCACTTCACTCTACCAGCTTCTTTCACTATCTGGTTATACAGCTGCTTTACATGACACACATGCACAAGACAACCAAATGTGATTGGGAATCAGCAGCAAAATTCTCCAAAATAGGCTAAAGAACCAGGAGTTCTGCAGCGTTAGCTAGAGGTAACTGTGAATAGCAGCAATTGTCTCCACAGAGAAAGTTACAAAAAGTTCTCCAAAAAAGGTCCTCAGGAGGCTTAGGCCCATGACAGGATCAGGATCCTTGCTCTAAGGGTTTTTTCACCACTACAGTATTCCAGTCTAACACGAGTCTGTTCAGGTCTCAGTTTCAGCAATGCAGATGTACAGCCATTGACATGGCATCAATGCTGACATTGTTCTTGCCCAGACTTCAGAGAACGTGACTAACCATCCTACATTCTTACTAAGGGAAGAATCAAGCGAAGACACAGCTTCTGTGTGCTTTTTCAGAAAACTAAACCAAATTTACTCAGTCTCAGTCTACTGGTTTCAGCTCTCCTTTGTACTAATAAAGTCATGATGTATGAAAAGCGTCAGAGTAGCTCAGCCACTGCCAACCTACCCCTGTGCAGTTTAGCATCAGGATACTGAAGGATGCACACAGCAGAACAGGGAGACAGTACAGGATACCTATTACCCTCTCCCCTACCCTGTCATCTGTGACTAACAGCAACTGTGTTGGGAATCAACTCAAGTTTCTGTAGAGCCTTTACTAGAAAGGCCTGCGGACTGCACAAACCTCATGTCAGCCCTTGCGTGGGTCTGTCTGGCAGAGAGCGCTGTCACTCGGATACAGGGAGTTCATTCTTTGAGCATTCCCACATACAAAGCTGGAATCACAACCCTTCCACTGTTCACTCATGTTCAGCCAGACTTACGAGCGCACTATTGAGCTGAAGAGCCTCCTCTTACCAGTGCGCTAATGCTGCTGCACAAACCTGGTATTTCTGACTTCCACATCTGGGTAACTAACAATCAGCACATATTTAAATGCCCCTTTACATTTTTCATGTTTCTATCCTACACAGGCAGCTTTTGTAGACTTTCCTCTCAAAATCAGAACGTTTATCCTGAAGCTGCAATGGCAGAGTTCTTTTCCATGTGGAGTCTTGCATCTGATGAGACAACCCGTGCAGATTGTGGAGTGCTTCTATCAAAGGGCAGGAAATGTTATACATCCCTTTCTAACACAGGCCATAATGCAATCTGCTTTGCAGCCGTGAGATGATTTGCTTGTCCTGAACACAAACAGCAGGCATAAATGCCTCAGTTACAAGTACTGATGTTTATTTTATTGCCCCCCAAAAAAAAAGCTGCAGTCTTTATATAGAATCTTGGATTGGACCTCTGTGCTTGGTGTCCCAGAAGTTTAGGAGCACCAAGATCCCTGAACACATGCTGCTACCAGGAATGAAAAGCAGCAACAATTTCTAATCTAGACAAGAAACAAAGCCATTTGTTGGGATTGTCTAGAAGTAACTGATGAAGCACTGGGAAAGTGATATATGGGCTGAGGCACAACCCACCAGGCACTAAGAAAGCAAGAAGCAAAGGCCTTCTGAAAGTGAACATAGCCTACCGTGCTTTACTAGGCAAGAAATACGTCTTGACTGCTGCAGGTTCACAGACTCTTGCTTGGTGACGCACTACAGACGGAAACGCTGCCATTAACACCCCAGTGCTATTAATCATGGACCAACTTGTTCCCAGTGACACGCTACAATTAGAACCTTGGGTCTGTTCTACTCCTGAAGAGCGATTTTTTTTTTTGGTGGGTAACCACAATGCCAGGGCCTGCCAGACACACCTGCTCCTTAGTAAAGCCTGTTTAACAATACTCCTCCAGGCAGCGTTTTTCTTGGATTACTGTTGCACATTTCAGGTGGCTGAAGTCACTTGGCCCTTAGCCAGCACAAGTCTAAAAACAGTGTGCAGTAATCCCAAGAAAAAGTGTTCTGCCTGTCCTGCTCTAGCCTTGAGCTTTCCCACAAGAACCACCACAAGCAAAACCCTCTCTGCTCACGCCTGCTGCTCTTAGCCTTGTGCAGTGCCAAAGGCTCCACATCACACCCAGTGTGGAGGTCCCAGCATCAGTTAGGCACTCACACCCTGAACGGAAAACCACGAGCTCCTGACAGCATCTGAGGAGTCTGCAGATTGCTGGAGACAGAGATCTCCAGCTCCGCCTACCCGTTCCTAGTCCTTCCCCCCCTGAAGGACTGATTCTCATCACCCTGGTCCTGCTAGGGAGCACCTGATGGTGTATACGAGGCACAAGTCCGTGCTTCCCTCTGCTGTGGTTCACTTCAACAGCTGCTCCCTACCCAACTGCCAGAACACCCCCAGAGCACGACCAAAGGACGTACACCCTGGTGTTAAGAGTGTGAGGATGCACAGGCAGGCACAGGGACTTGTCCAGGGCAACCACACGAGCCAGTGACAGGGACAGATCCGCCACTCTCCCTCCCATACTCTCCCCCTGCCATCTGCTCTACTGTGGTTGAACACTCGGAGGGGCAGAGTTGATCAGAACAGCATTAAACATCAAAGCCAAGGTTTCCATGGGGCAGGGAGTGCTAGTCATCCCACGTGCTGACACACCTACACAGCTCAGCACAAATGTAACAAGGAGATACGCCCTTTTGCAGGTTAACTTTTCACGCTCAAACTAAACTGCTTCCAATCCTCACAGCAGTCCAGAGCATCCCACTGAACAGTGTAGCCACACACCAGTGGATTCAGGGGTTCCTTGGTCAGCCTCCCTATATTTTTACTCATTATGTAAACCAAGAAAAGAAAGAAGGGCTCTCCCTTCTGCTAGTCCCACTCAGAAAAGAAAAACATCAGCCCACCAGTGCTTCTCACCTGGGGTGATGAAGGCATTTTTTAACAATAAGGACACTATTTCAGGCTTTGGAGCAGGCAATGTTTTTTGTGACTGTTTGGGCCTTGTCCCAGCACTGGCCAGAGGAACAGCTTTGGGGAGTGCAAATGTCAGCTGGGACTGCGGCTGGGGCCGGGGCTGCCCCTGCAGGAGAGCAGTCTGGAAAGCCAGGTTACAAGTCACCCCTGCGCCTGGCTGCTGCGTGGCTAGGACACAGTTCTGGCTCTGGCTGAAGGTGGTGGCAGGGGCATTTTGCGTCAACGTAGCAGAAGCTGTGTGGGTGATAACTGTAGATTCACAGAGGCCAAACTTCTGGGTTTCCGGTGCAGCAAACGCAGGTGATGGAGAGCTTAAGCTGGAATTCAGAGGCACTGCAGGCAACGGGGACTGGTGCTGTTGTGTCGCAGGTTGAGGCAGTGGCAAGGGCGTCTGAAACACTGGCATAAAAGTTTGTGGCCCGCTGAGGGACGAGTCGGGAGTGAAGTCCGCTGGGTGGATGAAAGGTGTCTCGCTTCTAATGCTGGAACACTGGTCAGTGCCAACATCGGGAATGACAGGAGCAGGTACTGAGGAAGCAATCAGTCCGTCACCCATGTTCCCAGCTGGAAGCGTGTTGGGCAATGAATCAGACGGCAGGACAGGAGACTGTCAGAAAAGAAAAATATTACAGAATCAGACCCCTGAAATTCTTGTCTAAACTCCTTCCAAGAAAGACATGGCTCTGGTATGAGAGTCTTCAAGGCACATAGGTGTCTGAGATGAGGCTGTTCTGACATCAAGAACCTCTCTTACCTGGGAAGAATGGCTGCTGCTGTCTGTTGTAGCTGAGCTGGCAGCAGACACAGAAGGGAAATAATTACTGGAACGACTGGGCGTGAATAAATCTGAAATATGAAAAGTCACCTATTAATTTTCTACTTTTCACGCTCTACATACAGCATTGCTAGATAGTAAAATTCACAAGAATATCAATATTATTTAATAGATAATGAAATCACAAGATTTTTGCTTCATACAAGGGTTGCTGACTGAGCAATGAATTGTTGCCTTCCGAAGGAACTGATCTCTTAAGCGCAGATTTCAAACTGAGGACAGTACAAAATGAGTCTGATGTTTCATGTCCACCTACACACAAAGAGCCAAGAGCTGATTCTCAATGCAGCCCCACAACATTCAGTTATCTGCTGCAGACTGCAAGCAGGCCCAGCAAACAGATGTGACTTTTTACTTCCACAAAGATCCATAACCATCAAAGTTGTCAGTAGCAGTCTAGCATCATACGTAATTCTTGAAAGTACCAGAAAATGTTCCAAGGCAAACAAAGTGTTAAATCACTTCATCACTAGGAAGTGTTAAATGGCAAAACCTTAGTGATTCTGAGCATCCTCCTGCCCACTTCTGATGTTCTACCTTTAATTACTCAATGACTTAAGGTCTAAATGCTATTCTTTCGAAAGGCAAATTTAACTGCCAGGTTCAAACCTTGGAATGAACAACCATAAAGTGACTCTCAAACCCAGGTGATTAAAGGACTGGGGTCACAGTAACAAGGGATTCTACCTGCATATGCATCTGGTTGAAATAATGAACAGTGAAAACACGTATCAAGTGTTCTTTACCTTTCACTCAAATCTGCCTTCTAAAGAGAGTAGGTATCTGCAACGTTTCATCTTCTGTTAAAAACCAGTTCATAAATCACTACAACTTTAAATAAATTAATTTATATACGATTCTTACCCTGAAAAGGCTCAAAAGTATCCATGAAATCAAGATTTGGCTGGAGAGGAATAAGCCCTGGTTGAATCATGTCAGCATTTCCTAAGTGTGCTGCAAAATTCAGGAGACAGATTAGATCAGCTTCACATCGTTCGCACAGTAATAGCAGTAGGAAAACAGCATTTGGCTGGACGACCAACGCACACTCCACAGCCAGGCTTGGCCAGGACGTTTAACAGAAAAGCTGCTGCTGAAATGAACTCAGCATCTGCTTTTCTTCAGAACTACAGCATAGTTCTGAAATCAAAACCACTGGGGAATGAAACTTTCAACTAGTAAAATGGAGGAGGTGAAACTTGAAGGCTCTAACTAACAACTGGGGATTGCCAAGCTTGGATGCCTCCTACTGCCAAACCTCCTGTCCTGCCCCTGCTACACAATATATAAATGTGCTGGGAAGAACAACCTGAAGCACCACAGTACTTTAAAATAAACCGTCATCCAGTTCATTTTGCCTCAAGTACACTTCATGTAAACCACAGTTGCTCTGGAGTTGCTCAGACATCCACGTAGCAAGGATGATGCAGAGCAGACATCTGCTGTCCCACAGACAGTCAGAGCCTGCAGTTAGAGAGCATTCCACAGAACCGGGTATCTTGGAACTGTTTTTAAGGGAGATGTGACTTGCACTTGTTCTAAGGGACATATCCAAAGAAAAACACACAGGCACTCCCTAAAAAATACACAGACACATATATGTTTTGAGATAAATAACAAGTCCTTCACATCTGATAAAGTTAAATACTGCTCACTGCAGATTTATTCAGAGCAATGTCAGAGGACAATGTTAGCAGCAGCACCTCAGAAGCTAAAACAGAAATTACATTTGGATGAGTAACTGGGATTCCATAACCTATAAAGCATAAGACAGCTACATTCCCTGACCTATTTTTATCTGTATCAGCAAAGATAAATTTCTTAGGGAAGACTAGATGAGCAGCAAAGCAACAAACCAGATTTCTCCTAGAGGTTCCCACTGCAAAATAGCTAACAGCCAAAAAAATACCTATGTCCCTGGAATTTGGCCAGAAAACCAGCTGGTGTGAAGACAGTGTGGAGAACAGCGTGTCGGTGAACTCAGACATAAGCATATCTGCATCCAAGAGGCTGCCTTCCTCCATAGGGACAGGGGTTTCTCTGCCATACCTTCTTTTTTGCCACAGAACCACATCATCATCCTGCCAACGGAAAGGAAGAAAAGTCAGGCTGCCTAGACAATGCTAAAGCAGTCTGGTGCAGGTATATAAAAACAGTCCTCAATTTAACATTTTTAGAGAAGGAAACTCTCCTTTAGGAGCCACCAGACCAGTAGGACTTCTAATACACCAAAAACTTCAGCTCACTGATTTGAGCAACAACAGAAAACTCTGGGAAAGGCTTTTGCCCAAAAACCCAGATGTTGACTAGAAGGACATAAGAGAAAATAACTTCAACACTTCCTAGTTTCATTGGTTACACACATATTTTTACACCTACAATTTAACACCCTTTGTTTTTAATAAAGATTTAAAAATAACATGCATGGCAGAAACTCAAAGCAAACTCCTATCTTGAAGTGTATCTGAATCTCTGAAATGTAATTAAGTGTAACTGTAAGCAGCTTTGCACGGGGTATGCTGATATTCTTGTGGGCACTTCCATGAATAATACAACATAACGTGACATCCTTCACTGCAGGCCAAGCTAAATTGCACTGCCCTGCATTTGCTGCAGACCAAAAGCACACCGTCAGGTTCTGGTGGCAGAGCCAACAGACAGCTTGAACTACCCCAGCATACCATGATGGTGCATTGGACCTCACGGCCAAAACAGCTGAGTTTTGTGAAACTGGAACAGATCCAGACGTATGACTAGCTCCATAAAAAAATAAATCAGAACAGTGGTTCTGATCATCAGTTTATATGCCCAAAGTAGGTTTGATGGCTTTAGGGGGCGCACTAAATGGTGATGCCATTGTTTCTTTACACATTTGCCTTTTGTAGGATCCTGGCACATTATCTGCCCATGCTGCGGGCAGCGGGAAGATCTGCAACATGTAGCACACATCTTCACAGATCCAGTTACGCAAGCAGGGCAGTAGTGCCAGTTACGACTCAGTAATAAGATGAAATAAGAAGCCAGGCCTCAAAGAGATTGATCTTCCTGGGCACCCAATACTGACTCTCATTTCTTCTGTCACAGCACTTTACATTCAACCTCCTCTATCCCATTCAAGCTATGAATCTTACATTGCTCTCCAAGGCGCAGAAACACAACCTTAATTAAGGCTTAAGTAAGATGCTTGTCTTTAGATTTTAATCAATGCAAGCTACTGCACGTTACAGCTTTGTTACTGCAGCTTCTACAAGCATAAATGCTGCCACTTGTCACTGGTATTACCTACCCTGACCAAACTTGAAAGATCTTCATCTTTATGTTTCTGTAACTGCAAAAGGAGAACAAAACAGATGTTAAAGTCAGAATAGGCCCTGTATATGCCAGTAGAAGACCTGACTTCGCAAAACTTTTAAGACCCAATCATGCACAATTAGTCCCTGCGTGATAATTTTTAGTTAAGTGGGACTAATCAGATGAGTACGCCTGTACTAGCTTACCATCTGTTTCAAGTATTCTTGCATGCTAGCAAAAGTGACATCAAAACTCAAAAAGCAATGACATACTGGTCAAGCTCTAGTAAGCTACTTTCACTGCATAAGCCAACAGACCCTTTTCTTGAAGTACGTTCTCCACTTGTGGTATTCTCTGATGACTATTTCAATTCTTCGTTTCCAGTATTTCCCTTCTGTTGCAATGGCCTGAGAACACAAACACACACCATGAATTGCATGGAATCACATAACGGCTGACTGGTCAATACATTTCCATGCAAATATTCGGGCATAAAAAAATGCAAAAGAAAGCATGTGCTAATTCCATTTGAGCTCACATACCAGCAGCCCATACTGTCCCAGAGCTCAGCTATCACAGAGCAAATTGGACAGTACTAACTTCATCTTTCCCACAAGAAACAACCAAGAAATGACACCTGACTGCACTGTCAGCACCTCCCACATCAGCTCAACCATAACCAATAGTTAAAAAATGACAAAAAACACCCTAAACTTTAAAATTAAGTTGCTGAAATATAATGTATAAAGCTTAGAATACCTCAATCTGCAGAAAACAGACAAAGAATTCCAATAGTTTAAAAATGACAAAAAAACCCCTAAACTTCTAAACTTTAAAATTAAGTTGCTGAAATATAATGTATAAAGCTTAGAATACCTCAATCTGCAGAAAACAGACAAAGAATTTCACCAGGTTACATGAAGATGTGCATACACACTCAAGAGCTGTTAAGAATGATAGAAAGCAACAGAAATGTCCAGCTCAGGGAGAAGCGTGACCTTGCAGGCCACAGACTAATATCAACAAAAGGATCAGAACAACGTGGGTCTTTAACGTATCACAGATAGCAGTGTAGAAGTTGGGGACAGTAGACTAATGACAGCCTTGCTTGTGTTCGAGGGTCATCTTCCACCACAAACATCCACATCGTTCTTTCCAAAATCTGACACAGTTCCACAAACTCATCTGGAAGTTGTTTGAGTTATAAATTATTCTAGAGTTATGCAATATAGAGAGTCACATTGCCACAGCAAGGGCCTCACTGGTTTTCTGCAAGGATCCAGAGGGCAGACATTAGTTTTCAGTTATGTTTGCAAGAGCACACAAACTCAGATTCGCTCTTTTTGTCAAGTCACCTTGGCAGCAAAAAAGAAACTACCGTTGTCTTGAAACCACACCTCATCAATTAAATAAATTGCAGAAAACTCTCACAGGGTCACTTAGATTCAATCCTGAAAACAGTAATGACACTGTTTTCCCACTGACTTCAGCAGTCTCTAGCCAGAGGACAGCAGTGGCTGTCAAAATGTTTGCTCTTCAAACTGCGCTTCTATGATTTACCTTTCACTAAACTAGAACATGGACATAAATTACATAAGTCATAAACGTCCTTCCAGTCGCACCTTGATCATCTCAATGTGATAAACTTACAAAAATGGGTTCAGTCTGCTTTAGATTAATGGTTCTTTCTAAATAAAGACAACAGAGGGAAGAATTGCTGTGCTGCTCTCCTACTTAGCAGCCTAGAAAATCTTGCTATGAACTCCAGAGCTCATTAGTCTGTCCCTCGGGTTTTACCTACCTCTGGCCGACGATGCTCATCGACATCCACAGAGCCGTCCAGTGGAGTCACGAAGTGGCACACTGGATTCTTGCTCTTCTCCAGGTCTGAAACGAGAAATGGAAACGCGAGTGCTCAGCTTGTGCAGGCTCTGAAGAGAGCTCTGTCACTTCGGTGGCAAGATGGGGCGGTGGGTGGGAGAAATAATATAGCCTGGGTTCCTTCCAGATAACCAACAGGAAATGGGAAGATCCCAGACTGTGCTGGGACCAGTCAGTCCAGCTTCTGTGCAGAGATCTGGGAGAGCACAGATCCAACAGCACTGCCAGGACAGCCTGCAAGACATCTGGGCCTTCAGCAGATTTTTGAGCTTTTTGTAATTTCAGTTCTCTTGCTTCTTACATATATACATCTCGCAAGTATTTTTCAGCAAGACACGACCGAGCCAGACACTTACACTGCATGTACCAAGCCCTCCAGATGGCGTTATTGAGACGGATTTTATCCCTCCACTGAAGTTTCAAGCCTTTAAAATTTTTCCATTTCGGTGAAACCAGCTTCCCACTGAAACAAAACAGACAACAAATCATTCTGCTTTCGGTCTTTCTCTCCCCACTTCTTTCAAGATAAAGTATCCTTCTATAACGTCCCAACTGTCAACAAAGCATAACAAGTCACACTTGGCCAGTGACAACTTTTGCCATAGGCTGTCCACAGTTTACTGATCTCGGTGTCAGAGGTCCAGGTTTCAAGACTCCTTCACGTTCTCAATCTGCTCGCTAACAACCGTCACAACTGGTCTCCCAAGTATCTTCAGTAGGACTGAAATTCATTTCACCTGCACCTTTCTCCTTGCCAGTATCCCACCTCCTCAAATACCAGCCTACAAGCTTCCATCAACTGAGAACAAGATTGTTCAAAATTAAACCCAAAACCTGGTCCAGAGGTTTTGGGCTTGGATTATGCCAAGGAGCTGGATGAAGTCAACACAAGTTCACTTCTACAATTCCATTCAAATTTCCAGGCTGGCAGCACTGGAAAGAAAGAATGAAGTACCAGTTCTGGACCAAGAAAAACCATCACCCACCAATTCTCTAATGCCACTAAACACAGCTGGGCACAAAGCATCACCAACAGGCTAGAAACTGTAACTTTTATCCAGGGAAAGGGAAGGCTGGAAGAAGAAACAGCTTATGCGTGAACAATCTTGAGAGGTGGGAAGGAAAAAGGAAGAAGCAACAGGGACTCCAGTAAACACTGTGTAAACACAAACTACCCAGCCCTTAAAACGCACCTTTATGAATCATTAATCCATACTACTGACAGAGCAGAGGAAGTAGGAAATACTCATAATGTAATAAACTTCAAGCCACAGATGAAAATGTAGGTATTGTGCCTATCCCAGCTTCTGCCTCTGGTTTTTTGTGGTTTCAGCCATACATCCTCCCATTCCACACCTCCTCACGCCTTCTGCACATCCTTGTTACAATGGAAGCGGACCAGCAACACGAACTGCAATCAACACAACACCACAGGCAAAGGCAACAGGTTCATCATGAACCATGATGAGCGACAGGTCAGGAAATTACGGTCTTCTGCAGGGAAGAGCACACAAACGTGTGACAGGAGCAACATCACCTCCAAACGCTCTGCCCCCTCAGACCACCTGGTCAGTCGGGAATGACTTCTACCTTGAGCTGCAGAGGCACTAGAGAGACGTACTGGTACTAGACCTGGCCTGTGCTAGGGCACTGTAGGTTTGCTACCACACATTCAGTACAAATGAACTCAAAGAGCTGAATTATTCTCCCTTTAAAGCCAGTGTTTTGCACTTAAGCTCTACACCCACTGTGAGTACAGGAATTACATCCTACAGGAGTGCCAGGCACTGCCCTAGGCTTGCCCATGGCCATGCAGAGGCAGCCCTGACGCTGGAGACCTGCTGATTCCCAGCCTCCTATTTGGACTGGGAAACCTCCTGATCGCAGCTCTTTTTAAAGAAAACTTGTAATACTATAAACAAGTAACAAGTCCTCACAGACTACACAAAAGAAGCTAGAATGCCAGAGCTGCTAATACTAGGATACTAAACTACCACCTCCTTCAAGATTTACTACTATGCATAACGCCAGCTGTAGCAATAGCTTAAATCACCATCAGATGAGCTGTTGCCTGACAGTAAAAAGATTTCCTTTTCTCCTCATCCTCTTTAAAAACAAACTGTTAAGCTTTTGTATGCACCGTGAAGCAGGTGTAGAGACCAGATATCAACTGCACTAAAAGGCCAACTCACAGCAGTGAGAGAGCAGAGAAGTGACCAGCTTGTCCCGTGCTCGCCAGGGCCCATGCTCAGCTGCCGTCAGGGAACGTACCGTGTGCTGAGCCCCCCCGGCTACGCTGTGCAGCTCTGCTGCAGCCTCTGGGACACTGGTGCTCGAGGAGAGATAAAGCACAAACAAAATCTGGTACACAAAATAGAACACTGGCTCCCTCTCAGGCACGTAGACTTGCTGGAGCAAGCAACTTCACTGACTGGAAGTAATAGTAAACCGTGTAAACTCAGGAAGAGGAAAAACAATTATTAAAGTACTTGTGTTATTCTGTGGCTGGGTCCTACGACACTCAGTACAACCACACGCTGGGTGCCCGCTGACGTCTAGGAAAGCCCTTCTGATTATTTTTCTTCTTTTTGCATGCTAGTGCACCCTTATGTCACTCTTGGAAACACATCTCCTAAAACCCCCCCTTCCATGTTTCAAGACTCCTTCAGTTTATGGAGAGATCTCCAAATCAAGTATTTTATCTGCTATCCTGTGGCTGCGCGTCAGAGCAGACGGTGCATCTCCACCTGCTTAATCTTATCCCCATCTCGGCAAACTACCCCATCACCTCCAGTGCTCAGTGCACAGCCAGCTCTGCCTCAAAATCATTACACACCTTGTCATATCATCCCTTCTAAACCCGGATTAAAGCAAATCTTCTATTTCTCATACGTACATTAACAGTTGAGAGACAGGAGATTAACATGGTGACGCATCACTCTAAACCCAGATTAAAGCAAATCTTCTTCTATTTCTCATACGTACATTAACAGTTGAGAGACAGGAGATTAACATGGTGACGCATCACCAACGCTGACAAATTGCCCACATGCCTTTGACTAAGAAATCTGTCAACTTAATGTTCATCTCTTCGTAGCCCTGTGTGACTGGACAATTTGCCAAAGCAAAAAAACTCTAATAATCTTCACTCCGAATAACAACAGCAAATGTTTTTTCTACAAAAAAAAACCCTAAAAGGAGCTGTAGGTAATTCTTGTACACTCCTGGCATCTTCAAAGAGCCAATTAAAACTGGAATTTAAACACAAATAGTTTAAAACATTTTCTATTACATTCCTACAAAATGCTAAACAAAAATAGTGCATCAAAAGAAGGAAGTGATTAAGAACCTATTCTTAAAATAATTATTATTTTTAGTTCCCATGGGAGCAAAGCACAAGTCCAGCTTGAGATCATAAGTGAAACGACTTTAGCCTCAGTGGAGAGGAATCAGCATGAAGCTGACAACAATATTTAGACACTATTCCACATTCCAAAGTCAATGGAAAGTCAATTACTTTGAACAACTGACTGGGAGCAGCTGCCCAAGTGAAACTCTTCTTCAGAGTGTAAAGCAGCAAAGGAACAGCAAACCAAACGGAGAGACCCAGTGGCCGCTGCTCCTGCCCGCTCTCCCTATCTCCTTAGGCCACGCCAACTCCTACGAGAAGTGCAGAGCAACTGCCGCCGCGAGCCCGTCACAGCGTACCTGCGCGCACACATCCGGCACACGCGGCCCTCGCTCTTTCTGCAAGGGCTGCTGCAACGCCGCAGGGGTGCTGGTTCCAAAGAGCGGAGGAGGGGAGCGTGCCGAGGGGCGACCAGATACAGCGTGGTGCAAGCTGGGGCAGCTGCACCCACAGCCGCCCGCGGCGTGACCGCAGGGGTGCTGGTGCTGCACAGACGGCGCCCGAGGAGAGGGGCGCGGAGGGAACCGGCCTCGCGGCTGCATGCTGCACGGGTCCTTGCTGCCAGGCGCACAGCCTGTGCTCGGCAGGATGTGTCCGCTCACGTAAGCAATGCTGGATCCTGTCTTCATCGCTACCAGACAGAGATCGAACCAGAGGGTAACGTGCAATACATTCCAGCAGCTCAGTTCAGTCTCCCAGGTGCAAATCTCCACCTCCCAAAACCCAGTGTCCGCAAGTGATTTGATCACAGCAAACCAACTAAAAAAGCTTCAGCTGAACAGCCAACAGAGCCGGAATTCCCTTGGACACAGGGGTCCCGACGTGCTTTGGAGGGGTGGCAGTGTTTTCAGAAGGGAGGCTGCGGACAGTCGAGGCTGCCACGTCCATATGCAGCACTTTCCCCTGTAGTCCCAGCTGTGCCAATAGAGGCTGGAGTCCATTCCCAAGTTTTTTACAAACTTCTCCCAGCTCAGGAACTACCTCAGGGAACTGAAATCCAAGCAGACAGACAGATAACACAGCACTGAGCTGTCAGCCGTTTTTAAATTCCAGTGAAAGCAGCTGTGCTTTAAAAACAATTACAAACCTTCCAACCTCACAACATTTGCAGCCAAGCACAAGCAACAGATGTCCTGTGAGAGCGAGACCTGATGCCCTTAAACGTTGGACCAAATTTTTCTTCCATCAACTGAAAGTCATTAGGAAGAAGGTGTCTAACATGGTAGAAAACAGATTTCATCCTGCCAATCTCCATTTTTATGTGAAGTTTTGCCTCCAAGAATCTCATCATTTCCTTCTATGTTAAAGCCACCCAAAATAAGGCATTTCAGACACACACAAGCCTTTTTTCCCCCCCTCCCCCCCCTTAAAGACTACATCAAAGGATCTCCTTCCACTCAGCTAACCAACATTAGCCAGAAGAGCAGTTAATGAATGACCTTACAGGGTATTTTAGTGATGCTTTTGACTAAGTAGGGACAAGGCAAATGGGTGGCCTTCTTTAACAGGCACAGGGCATGCGAGATGCCATAAAACTGTTCAATCAATTAACTCAATGGAAAAACTCCTGCCAACATCAGTAGAAGCATGATCAAGCTCCGATCTAAGATGACTCACAACAGAAGAATCCCTGTTCTCCTCCCTTAAATCAGAGGATTTCAAGATAGACTTGGGTCAGCAAAACCCACATGACACAACCACCCTCCGGATTTGGACAGAAACGGACATTTATCAGTGTGCCAACCCAGAAGTTTGGGGTTTTTTTTCATTACTAATTAGCATTAAGAAACACCAGCATTTTAAGAAACACCAGTTTCTACAAAGAACACTGAAGGGGCAGAGGAGAGCTTTTAATATTAAGATACATTCCACCCCAAACAAGACGGCCTCAGAAGGCTGGTCTGGTCAGCTTACAAAACCTCCGTTTCATAGGTGGTTTGAACACGTTGATTAAATGGAACCTACGTAGTACAGTACAGTAGAACTCAGGACTTTTATCCATCTCAAATGCTGTATAAAATAGCGAAGATTTTGCTGTAAATACCTGTCTGAAGAATCCCCTTCCCCCCTTCAGAAAAGTAAGTTAGTTCATCCCCAGTACCATGGCATGTAAATGCTGCTGACCAAGGAATTTCAACTGGCAAGCTGTCTTGCAACTGTAGTGAATTAAATGCTGCAAAACCCAAAAGGTCTTCAAAATACCCTGTGAGGGGAGAAAAGCATGATCTCTTGCTTATCAGTAAGGGAACAGCGAGACAGAATTCCACGCCCATGGCTCCGAGGGGGGGAGTGACAGCACCAGAAGTGGGACACACTTCTTCTGACGTGCCGCGCCGTACTCTGCATGTAAAGCCCACATCTCCACCCTCTCATCTTTCACTTGTTTTCATGTGTGGGGACAAGGAAAATGTCTGGCTAGAGCTGGCTCCCTAGCTCAGAAGTTGTTTCTTTCCTTTGCACACAGACAGCACCTGCTCTAGATCCATCGTACGTGGAATTTAAACATAAACCCCTTGAGCGCCGCGGGTCAGATTCCACAGGCCTGACCCTGCAGCCCACATGTATGTTCTCAGCAAAGACACGCAGAGGCAGCGACGGCAGACCTCAGGACGCGCTCCTCACACAGACCAGAGTGCTCCGGTGTGCTACAGCTGCCAGCACTCCTTGCTAATCTGAATGTCGTTAATTCCAGGAAGGTGGTACAGAAATGGATTGCGTTTTCCTGTTTGTTAAAACAGATTCTCACTGCCTTTGTGCTAAAAGCCACCTTTTTTGCCTTCTTAGACCCTGCCTCAAAACCTATTTCCTCTATGTCTCTCCCCGCCCCGACTCCTTCCTGAACATGATCATGCAGTCTTTTGGGCAGATTAAGACTTTCCCTTTTATTGCAGGTGATGGAAATCAGGCTCTTAAATTTAGGGGAAAAAGTCTGATTTGAATACAGTAGCTAAATAGATTAGCTTTTTCAGCAGCACAGAAAAGGAACTTTTTTGGCTTCCCTCCAGCATTTTTTCTTTTGAAGGCGTGGTTTTAGTTTTTTTTTTAATCTCCAATCTGTTTTGTTGGGGAGTTGGGCCTGTCAGCTCAGCTCTCCAAGAGCCAAAACTAACAGTATTTCCCCAAACAAAGGTTCATTCAGAGAATCAGATTATATGCATTGTGTGCCGGAGCAAGGAGGCAAACACGTGAAACAAAAACATTTCCACACTGAGTAAATGTGTGTAGGACTTGCGAGGAGGCCACTTTTTAGCATCTTACTGTTCACACCTACAAAATTAATCCCTATTGCAGCCCGAGGACACTAATCCCAGGCAGAGCTCATTTGAACAGCAAGCATTAGGGCAGCTCCTTGTCTTGGTTACCTAGCTCACCCTCCTTACCCGAAACCCTCCCGCAGCAGCGGACTCCAGGTCTGTGGAAGGATATTGTGTTCCCCACACTCCACAAACAACAGTAGGGAGCTTTCTGCTGAAGTTACATCAGTTTAAAACAACCAAACCCTCCCCACCGTTGGACTCACCACCTTTTAAAAATAATACGTGGATCCTGAAGACAGATACTAGAATGATACACATTTATCCTCTATCATGAGCATTATAGATTAATAAGCGTTAGAAAAATAAAACCCACACAAATCCAAGTTATCCACTGCCAATTGGAACTGCAAGCCCTGCCAAGGAACATGTTATCTAGACTGATTTCACCCAGGAAGACTGAGGTGTGCACCTCCTGACAAGGAACAGAAAAGTGAAAGATCAGTCACACACCAGAAGCAAACATTCCTGCCCCAACGAATACACTACAAACCTTCTTCATTTACTTATTTTACAAATTGAACATTGCTTTAAGCAAAATCTGTATGTTTAACTTCATTTGCACATACGAAGGGTCACAGCATCCGGGCTCTTGCTCTGACACAGACCACGTCTGCACCGGCCCCAGTAAGCGCTGTGGCACACTGGGCACTACCCTGCTGACACCAGCACGTGCTCTGCCAAGGCAGCGTGCGGCAGCCTTCTCCCCAAAAAGCAAGACCTAAAAAACTCCCGTTTTGAGTATTATCACACCTACACCGACAGCTTTTCATACCACCATGACGTCAGCCAAGGAAAGGAGTTTTGCACCATAGTTTTAGCCAACCAGAGCATGCCCAAGATCTGCTCCGTGGAGAGGAAGGCTTGCGGACAGCTGGGAAGGACCACTGGAGAAACGCCTTCAACAGCAGTGGGCTTCATGCAAGTCATGAAAGGGTGAAGGAAGGGCTGAAACAGCAGAGGGCGAAGGGGAACATGAAGAACAGCACAAATATCAAGGAGACTGGGAGGCTACAGTGTCTTTCTGCCAGTGTCTATTTAAAGACCCAAAATATTTAGACAGTTCCTCATTTCCAGCCAGAAATCAAAGGATATTTCTAGAAATGTTTTTGCTTTTCAGAGTTTTGTACAACACTGACTCATTTTCCTACAGAACTGAAACAGCAAGAGAACATGAAAAGCTCTTTAACGTCACTAATATTTCAGTCCAAAGGCTGAGAAACAGGCCTCACCAGCACTGCGCACCACTAATGCTCGTGCAAAACCTCCCTTTGATCCCTGCTGTACTTCAGTTTGCCCACCTACAGAAGTCACATACTTTGTAACTTTATAAACATTAAAACTTCATAAAATGTCAACTGTCAAAAATCCAGACCTCCTTCACAGAACTACCAGAGACAGCATCATGAAAAAGCACACTGACAAACGGGACGTACACAACGCTTTGAGATCCGGGCTCAGGAGCAAGCACCACCACTTCCACGTGCCCAGACCCGAAAGGGCAGGATGGGGAGCAACTGCCCACAGCCACAAGGATGTCAGTGGCAAAGCCAGGACACAACACGAGCCGATCGTATCCCAGCCACATGCCCCATGCCAGAAATGCTACTACAAAGAGTAAATTTTAGTGAGGATTAGATTTATCTATTTCAATTTACACATTCTCAAGCCAAAGTTTCTATTCTGGTATAAAACACTAAGAGACACAATCTGTCACTTACTTCCCTGGCAGATTACATGTAGATGTGGAAAGCGTAAGAAGTGAAGATGATCACAGTTTCTAAGTTTTCAGTTAGAAAAAAAGAAATGTTCCTTTGAGGTATGAACTAGTGGTTCAAGCATGGGCTTGAACCTACACTGTGTACATTTAGCACGTATGCTACGCAGGGGAGTTCAAATCTCAGTTGGAAGTGAATGACGATGCATGTTTAAATCCTACATGAAAAGGAAAATTATGGTAGAATACACAATGACTATAAAAGACAGGAAGCATCTGAATTTATATGTAGGTATCTTTGTACATTTCTTATTATGAAAAGCCTTTGTTATAGGACCACAAGCAATCTGTCCATATCCTAAGCCTCCATGTACAGAACTGATGGTACACAGCACATGCTGAGTATTTAGCACTTGCACTGGTGGCTTCCCATGCTGTTTGATTTTCAGTGCTTGTACCATGATTTATAGATTATTACTGAACAAATTCCTCACATGCTTTTCTATGGTGCTTTCACCCTCGTTTTGCAGGCGGGAAACTGAGGCATAGATGTGAGATGACATGCCTGCATTGGCTTGCAATACTGTACTCAGTTCCCTCTCCTGACCTGTCACCATGCCACATGGATTGCCAGTCAACCCTCTGACCATCTCTACAGACCCTGCTTTGACTAGCTGCTACCTCCAGTTGCTTAAAAAAATTATAATCTCACCAAGTTTAAAAGCAGTTTTACAGGACAGAGCACTCCACTCGAATATAGCCCACCTCCTCATCAAATTTCAAGGCCCTGCCCTTATCCTCAGGGTACTAGAGTCTCTGAAAAATGACTGGAATTCCTTTTTTTTTTTTTTTTAATATGGGCAATATATTTCGTTTCAGCTTTATCAGTAGAACAGACTAAACCACTTTGAACAACTTCTCATGCAAAAAACACAGGCTCATACATGGGAAAGTTCAGCTCAAACAGTTAAAACGACCAAAAGCACAGTTACACAGTTGGGATTAGAGGGCAACTGTAAGAACAAGAGGTGTTACCTACAGTCACTGCTGGGTGGGAGGGTAGGAAGTCAATTCTTTTTAATGTTTTCTGCAGTATAGCTTAATGCCTCGAGTTTTAAAGGACTCACCCTTGTAACAAAATGTTATCTCTGTATTTAAAGCAGTAAGCATGAAACCCACTCACAGAATGCCAGGCAGCTGTTCTCTGCCTGCAAGCTGCAGGCCAAGTCTCGAAGTCAAGCGACTAGAGATGGAAAACTTCAAACCCCAACTCCCTCTCCAGTGCCCCTTCTCTCTGGTGCTAGGACTGCAAGGTTCATCTAGCTCAGTTCGTGGTGTGTCCTGGGCCAGAGTTACCAGAAAACAAGTATACAGCATCATTCACAAAGCTGTCAAAACTAATTTTAACACAACCAGCTTGGGAACTTTCATACAGGAAACACATGATCTGTTCTGTGTCTGAAAGGAGCAGAAGACACACATCAGCTTTAACTTATCCTGCGCCTCCGTGATACTGAAAGGTGCACCAGTAACTAACACTGTGACAGCAACGGCTGCGAGAGCTGAGATTTCTTTTGCTGCATCGTCTTTACCAAAGGCATTCAGCTCAGCTCCCTCCCCGCTGCGTGCTTCCCTTTGAGGAAACAGCCACTGCACTCAAGGCACCCCCTCTGTCACTTCCTTCTCTTCATCTCCCCTCCCTGCTGCTCAGAGGTGGTTTAGAAGATTTTGGTGAGGCAAAGGAAACACATACCTAACAGTTTTGTAGGTGGCGTAACAAGGATACGACAATCCATCCTACTGTGATCTTTTCTTACTAAACCTCTGCTAGGAGGTAGAGGAACTTTCCTACTGCTGTCAAGTGTTATGATGATGATGATCAACACATCGTATTGATAAACATACCAGCAAAGTAATTCACATCACATCAGTAAATTTTGTTTTCCTTTTGGTTTTTTTTGAAGTGTTTCCTACACGGTCTCATGCATGGTGAAATCTAAGAGGTGTCATTTTTAGAGCACCTTCAATATAAAGGGAGGAGATCCACAGTCTCTTGAAATTTGCCACTTCTAAAACTTGATTTCTGCCACTAGCTTCTCAGAGTATTCATTACAAAGAGCTGTGTTCCGATACAGACGATCAGGAAATGATACGGGTTCAGTGCACCTTCCTTCTCATTGAAACGGCTGGCAAGGACCCTCTTGTACAGAGAGCCGCGACCACGTCAGGCTCCTTTTGAACGTTAAGGCCTTAGCCTAGATTAATAAACTGATCGAGATGTGATGAGCCACGACCTTATTTTAAGCACCTAAATTATAGTTCAAAGACTTTTCACGCGCAGAGCTTCTGAAAAACCCAAACAAACCCTATCAGCGCGGCAGATCAGCAGAGCGCTCTGAGCAGCACGCACAGCGCCAGGAACCCAGAGCTGTTTACCACGCTCAACAGGCAGAGAAACCCGAAACTAGCACTTCTGCCACAGAGGATAGCGTCACATTCTCTGCACAACATTACAAGCCTATAAATATACTGCAAGACTTCAGGGATCTTATTCGGAAAGTGACTTAAATGTTTTTAAAAGAAGAGACGCTCCCCCACCTCCCCCATTGTGAAACAAAGCTTTTATACCAGCTGCCTGCAACCAACTCCTGCAGCATGAAAAGCACCAGACTCATCACCAAATTCAGTTACTGAAGACTCAAGAACTGCAACAGCACATACAGTTCATTCCAAGTTTACATAAAAGCTGCACCAGAAATTACACAAGAGACAGAAGTAGACTAAAGGCACCGTTGTATTACTACTACTGCTACTGAAAGAACAAAAAAACCCTCATAAAAAGATAATGCAGGGAGAAAAACCCTTCCACAGTTAACATAAAACAGGCTGGAATGAGGAAAAAAAGGAGTTTTAAAAAAATTTAAATAAAAGCACCTCTAAAAGGCCACACACATCTGACAGGAAACGTCTCTGCTGCGAGCTTTGTTGGATCTCCGTGCAGAGAAATGCTTTGACATTGCCCTCACCAAAACCAGACCTTCAGTTAGCGCTGAACACCAGGCAGCCCTTTGAAGCAGCAGCTCCTCCCGACCCTGCTGCAGGAGCAGCCAGATCTCAAAGCAAGGCAACGCAACTCCCTGGGATTCACCAGTCAAGGACTGCAGCCTCCCAGGAAGGCTGAACATTCAGAGGGTGAACAGTGGAGAGCAGATCTTCACCTCTGGGTCACCAGCTCAAACAGAAGCTGTGGAAACTTGTCTGCAGCACAGCAGGAAGGGCTGTGCAAATGACCCTTCGTTAATTAACTGGGGCACGGAGGAGGGCAAAGCATACTAGTGCTTGTGACACACAATCCAAACCAGGCTTCTCCCAGATGGTTCTCGTTGTCCGTGTGGGATTGGACAGGCCAAGGGAGATGCCTGGTTCCCACACACAGATGGAGAGATCAGCCCGGTCTGCAGGAAAGTGGCTCCAGCCACGCTGAGGAGTTTGGTACTCTAGAATGATGGTGGTTATGCTCATTATGCTCACCACAGCACCAGCAAACACTTCATAGTGGTTAACTTCATAAAGCAATATTTAATTTCACTGTATGTGGTGAGTGTCAAGAGAAGGACGTTGGTTTTATTGCTACTTAACCTTATAAAGTAATTCCTTTGCTCACAGTAACCACCATGCTCAAATATCAACCAGTAACACAGAAATTCTCACGCCATTCACCCATGTACTAGTTAAGTCACAGCTGGACCAACTTACTCCTTTCCTTACCAAGAACACCTTTTCAAATGGTTAGAGATGGTTTATGTCCCAAAGCAAGAGGTGACTTCCCGAGTAAAATAAATTACAGCATCAGCACTTCCCTAAACTTACAGTAAACAAAACAAAAAAATAAATAGCCAGCACTAAATGACACCCACGTAAGTCTCTTCTTTGAGACACGTTTTTTCCATGTTCCAAAATAAGCCAGCATCAACCTTCCCTTTGTGAGTCCCTTAGAATGCTCAAATAAAAGGTAATTTTTACTGGAGATTTGAGTGTTCTACTTGTACGACTGGATACTGGAAACAGATGGGATGCATGCTGGGGTCCTAAACCACAGCCTTCACAGACCAAGACTGTACCAGAAACAGTAATGAATTACATTTTATTGTAAATTTCTGTGCATCTACTTACAGAGTCTCAAAGTTGAGATGTGCTCTTCAATACCTGCTGATTTGATGAAGTAAATGAGCGAAATCTAATCCTGTGGTTCCTATGAGCAGTTAACTATTCCACACAGCAAGAGAGAGACCAGGACACAGGAAGGCCTCTTGTGCCGCTGCAGCTGGCTTACAGATTACCCCTCCACCACACTAGGAACCCCTCACATCACAGTGAATGCACTGGCTCCCTGCTTTCACAATACAGCAGAATACCCTCAGTACCTTCAGGCAGCCGGTTAGAGAAGGCAACAGCACAGAACGAGGCCGGTATCACGGGAAGCAGCCGCACAGCAACACAAACAGGGCTTATCTGTAGCTTCCAGAGACCAAATGCCACTGACACATGCTGCCCTTAAGAAAACACATTTCTGTACCAAGCAAAAGCTATAAAATGAGAGCATTCTAAAGCTATCATTTTTGTAAGGCAAGAGACAAACTCTTATTTAGAAGAAAAAAAGGTTAGCAAACAGTAAAAGTGCTGCCTGGAAGTTTTTCACAGTCGATACTAAAAAACTGTCTAGTTCACTCCAGTACCTGGCACCAGAACTTGCCTGCTTTAGCAAGAGCTGTAAGAACACCCAGACAGGTTGGGCAAAAGGTCCTGCTCTCCCAGTACTGCCTCTCCAGCACTGGACACAAGCAGGTGCTTGGGAAAGGGTGAGAACAGGATGAGCATGTTTGTGTGACACTCCCTGAGGCCTCAGCAACCAACCCCCTCCACGTCCTCTCAACTGTAAAGGAAAACGATATTAACTATTCTATTAACTCACTCCCTAAGAGTGAATTGGAAGAACTACATTGTTTCTCCTTTTGCCATGTTTATAGATGCCTTTCCCCACCCCCAGCACCTGGGAGAGTTGAGTATGTGTATTGATTTGGCAGGTCTCTGCTTTGAAAAGGGAGGGATAATGACATTTTTAATAGAGAACAGACATTATGATGACTGCTGCAATGACTCGCATGCCCCGGCTTTTGGACAGATTGCTTCAGGCTCTTAGCTGTTTTGCAATCTCTGCTTCTTATTTTCAACAGGTTTTGGGTGTCAAACATGGTTGCTAATTACCTGAAATAAGTGCAGTTTCCTCCTGGAGGATATTTGCATCTTTGATCAAGTTGGTTCTCCCACCCCAACACTAGGTTCGCTTGAAATAAGCTGACAACATGCAAAGAACTTCTCTGGCTCTGTAGAAGCTCCAAGCATTTCACAACCATATCCAAATCCTTTGACTTAGTCCTTTTCTAAGTGTTACATATCCTCAAACCCAGGAAAGTCATTTTTGTGTGTGTTCCCAGGTCACTAAACTTCTCCCCCCACCCCCCCTACAACTCTTCCTCACAATTTTCCTTCTCAAGAACTGTGTTATGAAGAGCAGAAGCAAGCAGCTCTTCCCTTTCACTGCTTCCCGCTTTCCCACATCTGGAATTCCAGCACCGTATTTTCTATCCAAATTCTCCCAACCTCCATCCTGTCAGGGACAGATGTTTACCAAGCAAACAGAAGGCTGCGCTGAGCTGAAGGATCTGTGCAGACACTGACGTGCAGGAGTTTGAGTGTATACAGGGCAATGTTTATAACTTCTCTGGCCACTGTACAGAATGAGCTAACGGAAGCAGCAGGATATGTAACATCCAGACAAGCCAATTTCAGAATCCATTCCCGAATCCGCAATGCAGCTTAGCAGAACCGGGACTTCACTGTGTTGCCTCTCACTCAAATATGGCAAGTTGTCCTGATGGAGGCAGCTGTCACTATAAATATTATTAACGGAGCTTGACTTGCCATGGATAAGCTTACTCACACTTCTGTACAAATACTCAGAAATTCATCAGAAAGAGCAGAGACCAACCATCCTAGAAAATAAGAAACCGTATCATTGTTTGCTCTGGGAAATGTAGGAGCAGGTAACACCCGTATCCATTCACTGGCAGATCAGGAAAGCAAGGAGATTTTCCACTGGCCTCTTCTGTTTGGCACTTCTTCTCCAACAGCTGCCAGGCCCACAGCCGAGGTATTTCCTTTCTTACTTTGGGGTTTTTTAATGTTCCTTTTTACATGCATGCCTTCCTTTTTTACCTTGTTGATCAATTCTGTCTCCGACACACTGCAAAGTAAGTTTTCAATAACTAACACAGGCTACATAGGTGTTACACCACAGCGTCAAACCCAAGTCTGCATCATAAGATAATGAAGAGCAGCCATGGACTTCAAAAAAAGAATCACACAGAACTGAGAAGCTCTTCCACAATTCATGCTCCATCTGGCCCTGTCCCTTTGGGAACAGTGTCAATAGTGAAGACTAACAGTGAATAAATTTAACAGCAGCCTAAAATCTGGATGCAAGAAGGAACAAGAATTTAGCAGAACAGCCTGTGACGGCTCACATACTATCTAGCCACTGTACATTCATGTGAATGTGTAACTAAATGGAGCGAGACCAAGTTATTTTTAGATCTATTGTGAAACCCCAATGCCACTTCATTCCAGCTGCTCCAAAGACACAACATCACCATCACACAGGCCTGGGTTCTGTATCATCAGCCCTGGTGCGACGGTCGGAACCTAACCCTTGCCCTGCAGCAGAATTTCTCTGGGCAAGAATCCGGCCACGGCGACAAAGCTCCTGGCACAGACACAGCGATGCGGACAAGCGTGCTTTGGACAATCAGTTCACGTCGGCTGGGAAAGCGGTCTGGCTGTTGTGCAGAGAAGTCACTGCATTCACTGCAGGCCCGCTGGACGTCTCGCAGCCATGCTGGCCAAGGTCACTTTGGTTGATGTGTCCTTGAACTGCTGCAGGCAGAGCACTCGTTACCATGGGACCTTGAGGGAACACAGAGTAAACAAAGTGGCAGAGGGGAACCGAGGCCAGGATTTGGAGTAAAAATCCCATGCTAGAGAGTTCTGAAAACAATTAACTTGACAGATTCCAACAGCAAAAGCATCCTTCATGTCTCTGCAGTGTTTTCTTGGATCTTGTCACGCAGCTATATCACTTGAAAAGCCCCGCTGATATATGAGGACTAAGAGGCTTCACCGTCAGATCGGTGAAAAGGCCTCCTCCTGTTTATGTATGTGCCTGAGGATCTGTTCTGAGTAGTGGTACACGACACCACGCAAACACTTCAGGGCAGAAGTGTCTCGTATGCCTCTTGCACCCAGCCTGGCAGGACACAGCCCCGGGACAGAGCTCTTATGTTTACCTCCACTAATCTAACAGCAGTAAGGCTCTGGTGTTCACACGAGCTCGCAACACCGCACCGAGGCATCCACGTAAGCAGGACCCTTCTGGAAGAATACCGGGGTAGATCACAGCCCAAGCAGCGCAGAGGACCACACCAACACCACACGGGGGGGCAGACTTGCAGGCTGCCACCTTCCCCCCAGATTTGCAAGACCCAAGTATAAACAATGCAGCTGCTTTCTCACTTCCCAAACTAATCATGGCAATCCTCTTTCTCAAGGAGGGCCGAACCTATTACACAAGGGCAAGGCTACTTGGATCTTTTGTACCCTTTCAGTCATCCTTAAGGCTCAACTCTTCTCGTTCTTATTCACAAGCTAACCCTAGTACAAGCAAACCCCACCTAAAACCAGCAAAGACAAGACCACTCTTTCACCTCCCAACTGAGATGGGAGAAGCCTTTTCATGCTCATGCAGAAACAAAGCCGTGGCAAGCAGCACATCCCTGTGCTCGTATAAGGATAACTCCCTACGGACTAAGGGGTAAATCGCTTGAGCCCTCTTCCTTCGCTCCTTCAGCTAACAGCAGCCTCAGCGCTTCTATTTGTACCCTGAACCGTTCCCCCAAAATTCTGTCCTTTGTTTCCCAAATCACTGAGAGAACGCATAGGGCAATATTGTTAATCTGAAGTTAAAGAGGAGCATAAAACACACATATGTACTCTACCCATAAGGATACCCTCTGCTTGCCCTGGTGTGGTATAAATGAGCAAGAAAGATACCTCTGGAAATCCAGAAGTCTCCCAGTATATTAGTAAAAGTATTTCTCTCTGTACATAGCAAGACATTACCACATTCAATTAAGAAAAGGCATTAAATATAGCGAAAAGGACTGCATTCACTGCTTCCTTGCACTACACCATCAGCTAAATTAGAGGTAGAGAGAGGTGAGAAAGTGCCTATCTACTGTTGTTGTGTTCACTGTTACACTGTGAACACAAACCAAAAAAGGGATCAAAAAGCTGTCTTAACAAGTCATTAAAATTTAATCAGTCATTAAATCTTTCTGTGCTTTTCAGAAAAAGTGTTCAACTCATTAAGTAGCATGCTTAGCTACTTAAACAACTGAACCCTTCTCCTAGCATCACGGCACAAAACATATCATGTCAAAAGGGTTATCTGTAGTGGTCTGGCCTAAACACACATATCACTAATTAAAGAGAATCAGATTCTTCCACTAATACCCTACTACTTGATAATGCAAGTGGTAGCTTGCAGGCCCCTTCCATCTGGCCTGTCACCTTTTGTTTTACAGCCTCAGAGGAGACAAAGCAGCTCTGAGAGCCCCTACGAACACCCTGGGCTTTGTACCTCCAGTGCGCCTTCCAAGTGGCCACGGGCCAGATAACTGACCAAGGGACTGTGCCTTGGGCCTAGATGGCTTCCTACGGGCCCCTCCAATCCCATTTTCTATTATCCATCGGATGGCATGGCTGGACAGCCCAACTGTAAAAACATGAGTGTTTCATGAAGGTAGCAGTTGCTGAGCTTGCTCTTAAGTAGCACTCAGAGTCTGAATACCTTAAGGCTCAAACTGCTATCTACTTAACAGAGATGGAATGGCGATTACCCACTGTTCACATGGCAGCGGAAAGGCCAAGGTGTCAGTCAGGGTCTCCTTTAACACCCCTTCCTCAGAGGCATTAAGCCTGTAAGAGACCTCTAAGAGATCGTCACATGAATGAGAGTGACAGCAAGATAAACACTATCCCCGCAGGAGCTGGAGTAAACAAACATCTGCTCAATCCACCACTACATTTCACACGGTGCAGCAGAGTCCAGCGACCGCCACATGTCAAGCCAAGGGAGGAAAGCAGACTAGGAGCCCTCGTTGTTCGTGCTTGCAAAGTAAAACCAGTTCCCTAACAGGCAGGGTCCTTCAGCTAACTGGAGTGGCACCTTCACCTTCTGAACACATCTCTCCCGCAGAAAGGGATCATGCCTCACAAGGCAACTGAGTGTTTGACAGCTCACGGAGGCTGATGCCATTCAGACTTCCAAGCCCAACAAAACAACTCTCCACAGATAAAAAAATCCAAATTCCTATATGAATTCTACAGCTCCCACCACTCTAAAAGCAGGAGGCTTCTCTAGATTCTCCAGAAGGCTGCCATCAGCAACAGACTCAGAAATCCAGAGCTCAGGCTCCCGATATTCCAAGCTTCCTTGGTGACTGCAAAGCACAGCCCTTTCAGGAGGAGAGCAAAGATGCCCCCAGACCACAAGCACCAGTCAGGCAGGGAGCAGGTGCTTCTCCTGGGCAGCAGAACACTGCCTTCCAGAAGCATTATGATTACCATAAAAATACCAGCCTGGTTTTATTACCCTCTAATTTGCATCTGGAGGGTTGCTTGGCAGTTACAACAGCCACTAGCTTTTCTAACAGAGCTATCAGGAAGCTGCACATCACCTTCTCCTTCCCCCTCCTGCATCTTTCTCCTTCCATGTGTCTCCTTGATGATTTAAGTTTGTAGCTGAAGTGTTCTCTTTGATACAGCTTCCTTTTGACTCCCGTGTTAGCTCACTTCTGAACTTCATGCCTTTGTTTCCCCTTTTCAAAAAGACCAGTACACACATCTGGGTCTCTGAGACTCTTTGGGTCATTTTTAGAAGGGAGAAAGAGAGCAAAAAGCAGTTAACAGTCCATCTAAGATCAACAAGCCAAGCAACTAAGGCCTAGCAAAAAGCTTTGTGCTTGTGTCACAAAGTAAATAAGCTGTGGCAAAGGCACACAATGGCAGTAACTGCTTTACTTACACAGAGATGTCTCAATGATGTTATGAGCCGCACCAAGACAGCGTGTTTCATGTTCAAAACAAACAATCCAAAATAACCTTCCAACTCCTATTTGACCAAATAAAATTACTTTGAAAATATCATGTTTGGAATTTCTAGTAGTGAAACTATTAGAAGCAATTTCTGGAAAACCTACATTTTCCTAACCCCATTTTTCAAGCCTTCCTGCTTCAGAAACCATGACAATAGTGTAATCCTTGTTTGCACTAAAACCAATCAGATTCAGGTTTTTCCATCACTGTCTAAAACACAAGGAACCAACTCTATTTTCTTTGGAGGGAACTGAAACAAGTACTTTTTCTAATTGTCTTCACAATTGTTTTATAGACATGTTAAAGGTTTCCTTCCCCGAGTGAAAGGAAAATTGTATGAAAGCAGTAAAATATTTCTATAGCCATCAAAGAGTTTAGAAAGCTTGTCTTTTTCCTCAGCTTAGAAGTTTTGTCTTTAAAGAGACTGCTTGTGCCAGTGACGTTAAAATATCAAAGGACAGAGAAGGAAAACTGTAAATGCAATTAATTTCTGCATACAAAGGAAAGGAAGTAGCAAGCATATAGCCTGAAGTCTGTTAATTAAAAATGAAATACCAGATTAAACCCTAACTGTCCCAAGTTTCTAATCTGATAAGGTTTGTTGTTGTTTTGTTTTAAAAGGACAAACATTTCTAACAGCAAGAGGAAGCAGACAGCAGAAGAGTCAAACCAGCAACCCCAGCTCTCCTGCCCCCATTTTACTGCACGATCACCCACAACTTCCACATCTGGGTCCTTGTTTTGCCAGTTGCCAGAGTTGACAGAAAGGACACGGACACCAAGCAGAAGTTAGGAAGATAGGCTTATTTTACTATAGTCTGAAGCAGCAGAAAGCATAAGCAAGGAAAGGCACCTAATCATTACTACACAGTAGACACCAAGCTGAAGTTAGGCTTATTTTACTATAGTCTGAAGCAGCAGAAAGCATAAGCAAGGAAAGGCACCTAATCATTACTACACAGTGATTAAGAAAGATACATCCCCAACGGCCCTAATACCTTAACATAATTCAGATCCATACATCAGCCGGGGAGCACCGTTACAGAGAAGGATCAGAGAACCTGTCCCGGCAACTGGGAAGTCCTACGTAGTGCGTCCACACGTAGCTGAGGCTCCCGCTTCGCTGTGAGAGGGTCCCGCTTCTATACAGTTTAACAAACAAGTTAGAGGAAAAGGGGCACAGAAATACCTGGTAGATTGGCTTCGCTTCCTCGGGCACGTCCTGGATGTGGCCAGGATCCTGGGCACACTCAAGGAATTCCTGTTTTTCTAGGAATCATCTGACTTAGGGCCCAACAATGTATGTTCCTTACCTACAGTTTCCAGAGGATATCACCATGGCCGTATTTCATGCTGACGTGATGCTGCTCCAGAGGTTCACCCAGAAGTCAACTTTGGTTCGAGGCCTATGGTTCGGGCCTTCTTATGTCAGTTGGTCTAGCTCTCTCCCTTTATCAGGCACACCCTCGTGAAGTGCGTCCTATCGAACCCTCCCATCACAGATCAAAGCACGGGGAAGAAATGCTGGACTTCTTTGACTCCAGCCACACCTTCAATCATCTCCTGTCATCTTACCTTCCCTACCTATTTCTCCTGCCCAGAACAGCACTGTGCCAGCATCCTCTTTCCTCTCCAACTCATCATTATCCATTCACCTTTGTCCCTTTTATCAGATCTCCTCTGAGAACAACTTCAATCTCCTATCACCCTCGGAGACTCCCCTTTCCTTGCTGCCATTCTGTCCAACCCTGCTGCTGAACATTTCCTCCCT
>NW_010229009.1:63438-69576 GCF_000690775.1 Eurypyga helias
TGAGTTCGTACCCCGGGCTCAAACCCACCCAGCCAGTGTAAAGGTCAGCTGTTTGACGTAAACTTCACAATATCTATTTTTTTCCTTCCTGTTGCCATCCCTGTGACCTCCTCTATCAACATCATCCACCCCACTGTGTGCCTTTATCTTGGCCCTTCTAACTCATCCAATGAATTCCTCAAATATCATCTTAATTTCACTCCAAATCTTGTTGAGCTTCTTGCTTCATTTCCAGCAACTCCTCCTTGAACTCCTCCTTCTTTGCAACGCAACATTCCTCAAATACCATCTTAATTTCACTCCAAATCTCGCTGAGCTTCTTGCTTCACTTCCAGCCCTCTGAACTCCTCCTTCTTTGCAACGCAACCCCGAGCACTGTTATTAGAGGAAAACTTCCACTCACGCAACAGCTCGGAGAGTTGACTCTGCTTGCACAGACACTGACAGGCTTGAAATTTAAAATGCCTCTGACACCTCAGAAATGCCCAGCCATCAGCTCAATACGGCTACAAAGCACCCTTTATTCCTCCCCACCTCCTTCCAGCTTGCTGCACCACTAGATACCCTCTTGTTTGGTTAAGACTAATCATAGCTTAAGGACACAGGCAGATAAGCAGCTGCCCAAGTGACTGTATATCAACTCTGCCTTCCAAAAGAATGGAATTTTTTTCCCCAGCATGGGAGAGTACCAAACAAGAATGATTCAGTGACCTACTAACAGAGCATGTGGAAAAACACGAGTGAAGCTAAGAGCTGAAGTTGGGTTTCCCAGCTTTAATTCCTCTTGCCACTTAGCAGAAAGAAATGGAAATGGGTAAGAGGGAGGGAATTGGAAATCGGTGTGTTAATTTCTGTTGCCGTTAAAATCGACCTCATCCAAAGCACACCATAATCCCACAACACATCTTCAATTCCAAATCTCACAGCTCAGCCAAGCTTGTTTCAGACCACACAAATGTTATTGAGAACTGGCAATCTGAGGACAAACCAACTCAATCTTCCCTATTTCAGCAACACATAAAAAATTATGATTATGAAATCCATGTTGTGTTTAAGCCAGAAAATAAGATCTGTTTACTGTGTGAAAACACAAGACGGTAACTACAACAAAACACACAGATTAAATGGTAAATTGAAAGATGAAAGTTTACTGTGCGAAAACACAAGACGATAACTACAACAAAACACACATTAAATGGTAAATTGAAAGATGAAATCAGTGATGTGCTTTTTTAATGAAAAATGTGACTACTGTGTGCCACATCACTGTAGGAACACCCTACACAGCCGGATCCACAGAAACCACAAAAAGCTTGTGACCTGCAGAATCACCAAGATAGCCAGGAGCAAAACAAGACAAAACAAAATTGTCCCTGTATTTAAATCACTGCCTGTGGAATTTGTCTTTTCTTCCTGTAAGTCATTTGTAGCCCTGAAGACACCAAAACCTTAATTTCAACCCAGGCCTTTTCACACTACCACTATTAAATGTTTACTTTGGCAAAAGAAATGCATCTCTAAAACAAGAACAGCTCAGCAATCTTTCTGCAAATCTTTCTGAGGTTCAAGGTTGTCAAGGTGGAATTTAAAATGCGTCTTATATAAAGCTTAAAAGCTTGTGATTATATCAAGCATTTGCCATAAGCAAGGTAAGAGGCTCAGTAACAACGTCCTGATTCACACTGGGCTCTGAATACAGCATCCTCGCTTTGAAACGACCCTTAACCACGACTGCTCCTAACACAGCAACTCTGCTCAAGTCAGGCTTCACACACAGGATGAATAGAGGTGTTTTTATCAAAGCAGTTTCTACAAGCAGCACATGAAGTATGTAACTAAATTCTGGAAGTTTTTAATCTCAAACCTGCCATTGCCAAGAACTTCCCAAAACTCATACTGCATTAACAAAGAATATGTAGCCAAGGTGCTTTGGCACCAAGCTGATCCCTAATGTCAGCCCAGTGATGAAGGGAATATTTTTGGCTTACATCTATGCAAGTGAAGGGGTCACGTTGCTAGAGGAGAGATGAGATCTAGAAATGACCTGGCAAGCTTTTCAAAAGGTAGCCTTCGTCACAGTTCCCAGGCCCCACTCTCCTGTTCTGTGCAACTTTAACAAGCAGGATCCAGAAGGGTCTAGGCAAGTATCTGATGCCAACGCTAAGCCTCTCACCTAAAGTACACCACCTGGCGTGTTCCTTAAGCTCTTACTAGAAGGTGAGAGAACTCTGAGGCTACTTAGTAATAAATGAGCCCACAAAGCCATCTTCATTTCCCTATCATACCCCACCACTAAATAAGATGGACATCAACTGACGTTAACACTATTAAACAGAAGTTTAAAAAGACCACCACCCACATTGAGTGTGCATAGTATCTTTAATAATTCCTAAAATAAAGTTTGTGCTTTGTTTACATGATGTACATGGCCACACACAACTGACCAGCCTATTCTCTCAGCTGCAGAGATCGTCTCCCCAGCACTGCAAGAAGGGACACCCCAAAGCAAACGGACCCAGGGCCTCAAACTCCAACTTCCTCCCAGGGCTTGGATAAGACACACTGGGTGAGTACTAAGGGGAGTCTGCACTGTCACTTACCCATTTTACATCTAGAGAAAACAACTAAAGAATCAACTTACACGACTTTTTCCAGGAGTAACACACTGCACTTCCTGCGCCCTGCAATGATGACATCAGTCATTCCAGCATGATTTACCTCTCTACCACCTCAGCACCCAAACCCTAGAGATACAGTAGCACAATGCCACAGACTCCTACTGCCAGTTTTCTAAGAACATGCAGATCTGCATTTCCAAGTGCATATTTCAGGTTTTGGACCTTCATCAAACTATACGCCATTGTCCCCAGAGCAGAGTTTTCCACAGGGAAGTCTAACGTCCCCATACTCCAGCCTGTTACGGCAAGAAATGGTTTACAGTGCCCTTTCATTACCACTTCCTTCAGCCCGTATTCTACAAGGAGCTGAGTATTACTCTTCTGCTGAAGACAACAGCTCTCCAAATTGAAGAGACAAAAACTCTCCCGTCCCACTCTCAGAAAAAACACTTTATGCTATGCTGTGGTCAGAGCAATTCATCATATAATTCAGATTTGGGAAGTTACTTTTGGGTAATGTAATTATTTGGATAATTGTAAAGTTATTAAAAGGCTTCACTAAATTAAGTACCAAGATTACACACCATTTGACTTAGCTCTGCTTAATAACAACTGTAGGCCATATAACCATTAACACGGTTTCTCATTAGCATGAATCACAGAATGGTTTGGGTTGGAAGGGCCCGTAAAGCCCACCTAGTTCCACCCCCCCTGCCATGGACAGGGACACCTTCCCCTAGACCAGGTTGCTCCAAGCCTCATCCAGCCTGGCCTTGGACACTTCCAGGGATGGGGCATCCACAGCTTCTCTGGGCAACCTGTCCCAGTGCCTCCCCACCCTCTCCGGGAGGATCCCGATACCCAATCTCAATCTCCCCACTTTCAACTTAAACCCGTTACCCCTTGTCCTGTCACTACAGGCCCTTGTAAGAAGTCCTCCCCCAAACAGCATCAAAGGTGATTTTCATTTCGGGGAGCACTTTTATTTTTTGCCTTTCAAGTGGCCTACCTGCCACAGGTCAGTTCTAGCTACCGCCACACATCAAGATCTGCAGGGTCACGTCGTTTTAAAGGGCTGACATGAAGGGGCTAAAAGAGGAAAACCAGGGTTCTTCGAACTTTCATCAGTGTGGTAAAGTTCCCACAATCAATTTAATGAGAAAAAACAGGTGACATTTAAATAAAGTACAGGCCACGTGACACCTGCTGTAAACCGTGGTGCTTTTAAGTAACTTATTCAGAAGATTGTTTTAATCTCCTAACTGTACAGGGGAGTATGCTACGGTCATATTCTCCCCGGTGAAATGGTTCATCTAAAGTGAGGATTTTCAACCTGTGCAACTGGATAGGTGGCTGGAAGAGCTATGATGAAAATTAAAGTGAGGTTAACTTGTACTGCTCAAAGGCATGAGGGAATCACATCACTCGTGTTCACACAGAGCTTTTTTATCATAAACAGTTTGACAGTTAACAGCACAAAGCCATACTAATGAAAATAAAGTCATTTACAGCACAGTTACAAGAGCCCAGGCTACACCGTGCATCCCGCCGTGAACGTGATTCAGAATAGATTTGGTCAAACATAAACCATCCTAGGTAATGACCTGGGTCATCTAGAAAAAAACTGGTTTTCTAGCTCATTGGTGAGGCGAACGGGTACCACATAATTTAGTGCTTCTTTTTAAAACTTTAAACACTGAAATACTAGCAATGGGTGTCAAGTGTAAATAAATGACACACAGAGCTCTGTTAAGCAACTTCCTTGTTTTTGTGTTTAACATAGCTGCATCACCCCAGCTCTAGAAACACGGCGAGTGAGCTCATGCCTCTTGCTGACGGTTCTGCAACAGCCACAAAGCAAAACACACGCTTCTTCACGTTTTTTACCATTTTCGTTGTTTGTTCCCATGCCCCCCAATTCTTTTCTAGAGTGAACTTCCATCCACCAAAGTGTAAACAGAATCTGAGTGCTTTGTCAGTGCTAGATCAGACAATAATGGGAGAGAGCTGAGGCAACAGCAATGAAAACATCCCCATGAGCCAACCGAGTTCAAATCAAACTTGAAGCACAGCACAAAAGGCATCTGCTGCTTACCCAAGCGCCGTATGATCCCGGAGGAGGATATGGACAGAGATACCACGTATAAGGTAGAAAGGTTCAACCTACATGCTTGATCAATTGTTTCTTCAACAGCAAAGATCCCTCATTCCTCATACCCACATTCATCACCCCAAATCAGACTTTCCAAAGTTATTTCAATCCTTTTTAGACCCAAGATTACAACTGGTTTGTTAGGCAGATTTTTACAAGTTATCACAAAGCCAACACATAAGCAGGCTGAATCTGGGCAGGATGTTTCACAGCTGCAACCAAGCAAACCTTAAGGTATCCAAGCACAGAGGTATTAAGAAAATGCTTTTCTTTGGTAGCCTATAAGAAGATATTTTCTGCAACCTGCCTCGTACCGCAACCAATGAGCATGATAAAAATTTTTCTGCTAAAAGAGATTTGGTGCTCAATTTATGCATCTACATGAGAGTTGGGTATTGTCAAATTAGTATCACAGAATTACTCCTTTGCATTAGATGTGACCGTCAGCTTCAAAATCCCAAGGATACGCTAGTGAAAGCACAACGTAAAACAAAGCTGATGGAGGCCGATGAGAAGACACGCATGAGAAGTCTATTCCTGTCCCTTGCAATAGTTGTGGTTCCTTTGCATGTTCCTCTCAGCTTGCCCAATAAAAAGCAGACTGGGTAATTTTTAGTTAAGCTTTACGCTTTTATTTCTTTTGTAAACGCAAAGAATTTATGTCCACACCTTATCTAAGATTGGCTCCTTTGCCACTAACTAATAACTGGCTTGATGGAAATGATCAAAATGAGAAGATGACACACATTTTCTTGCTATCCCTACAGAACGGATAGTTCTACTGCTTCCTCTTCACTGAGCAATACTTAAAGAGAGGAATTTGGGGTGAGCAAAGTTAATTCTCTTTGAGCAAGCTAATATGGTTCCTACGAATGAAACTAAGTATTTCCACCAATATGCTCAGAGGCATTTTCCGTCATTCCTTTTAATCAACTTCCAAAATAGGCTCTATAGAGACCATCAGATGGGATCCAGTTTCTGCTGTATCACATGGAACAAAAGCCTCGAGCAGGCACACATCTTTCCCAAACACTTCTAGTCCATAGCTCTGCCTCCATTTTGGATGACAGACAAAGGGGATAAAAGTGAATATAATGCTTTATTAAACAGATGTGAAGCAAAAGTGAAGTCTGAGCAAAAGGCGCAGATAAACCCAGGAAGTGCTACTGCCAGCCGGAACAAAGGAAACAATGACAGATCCCGCTTTCTTTATTTGTTACAAAGATGAAATTTGGGGAAAAAAACACCAAGAGAAACGGGCCGGTTTTCACAAGACGGGGGCACAAACGTCTCCTCTGCCCTTTAGGGAGCCCTCCCGAGGCTCCAGCACCAGACGTTTGCCCCAACGTCCAGCCCGGCCGCGAGATG
>NW_010229010.1:0-8896 GCF_000690775.1 Eurypyga helias
CGCCCCCGGGTGAGCTGAAAACCATCTCACCGCCCTGTTACCGAGGCAGGCGGGCCGCAGCCATGCCCGTGGGGTTGGAGGCGATCCCCCGGGCAGAGGCGGTGTACGTCCGCCCGCGCTAACCGGGCAGGGTGAACACAAGGCACAAAATCCGTTTATTTTCCAGGTTGAGCCCTTGCCAGAACAACATTCCTTTCCCGTTCCCTGTAGGGCTCACGTGTGTCACACTTCATGCTCATTAAAATAAAATTTGAATTGATAAGTACAGGGACTGAATTTTGGCTGAATGCAAAGACTGGCTCTTGAATTAATCAAGTTTCATAAAGGAGGGAAGTGCCTCAGAAACATGCTGCTTTCAATACATCAGGGATTTAGAGGTGGAGAAGAATGTTAAAAAGAAGAATCTGACAGATTTGAGATTTTCCATTGAGTGACAACTGCACAAGCAACTTTTTCATACAAACAATAACCCCAGACCATCAGCTCTGTGTTCAGAAGTGATAGGGAGAGGCATTTCAGTATCGTAATTTCTGATATTACTGAAACCGTTGGGTACCTGGCTGGCACGAAAATCTGCGAAAGGACAAAAATGTGAAACAGGCATGAGAAGAGCTACAGTATGGCACGTAACAAGTCATAAAGTGGCATTTCTTGGGCCCTGAGCAACTTGTAGGAAGTTCTCCAGAAAGATTGCCTTTTCTTCAGGGTTTCTTCTGTTTCATACTGGTTATGACAATATGTGCAGCATTAATATATATGGAATGGTACTCGTACTGCAGCATGTCTTGAACATAGTACAAACACCTCAACAACACACTAGTTATTGGTCTAAGAAAACCAAATATTATTCCATAGTTTAGAAACTCATGTAGATAATGGGTCTTTCTTCTCTTTACTTTCATGAAGCCAAAAGTTGTTATGGCACTGAGAAATCTAAAGACTAGGAACTCTTAATTAGTAGGAAAGTCATGAAAATATTTGCAAAAGAGTAGAAAGATCACATTCTGCTGGGGAAAAAGCATTTGCTTTTTAATTCATGCATAATATAATCCTTGAAGGCAGTACTATAAGCATGACTCAGCTCTTAGACAAAGGAACTGAATCACGACGGTGAAGAGGCACTTCATTTTCTGTGCCAGTCCATTTTACCCCTTCCATTCTGAGACTGCCAGTAAGAGTTAATTGGTGGCAACTGCCATAGCAAGCAAATAGCGTAGTCTTCCAGGGACTCCACAAACACCATCTATTAATGATTTTGCATAGGCTGACTAGGAGAAGACGGATGATAGTGCTTGGTCATTACTGATGTGGATCAGACTGAAAACTGACCTGCAAGTGAAGTGTTGTATCTTTTATCACCTACTGACTCAAATAAAGACTATGGTCTGGAGGAAGGATGTTGCTGTTACTGCTTCCAGAGTTTATTTCAAATACCTGTCTACCTCCCTTTGGAAAAGCATGGGCGATTATCACAAGCAGTACAGTTTCAAAGCAATAAATAAATAAATCCTGAGTTGTCTGCAGCAAATAAAGTAATTTCATCATATTTTTCAGCCTGATACCTGTGAACTTGTCAAAATGCACTGTCAATACAATCTGTTTGTGCTGAGGACCTGCCTGGCTACTGGACTCTATACTTTTGTGGCAGTAACAGATCTGCATGCAAAAACCTTGTTTTCATTAGAAACTGATTCTACCCTTGCAAAGTATCTTTCACCAGCTGTAGTAAGCACTGAGTTGAATGTAAACTGGTTATTTCCCATCTGGTTCTGAATTACAAAGAGCAGAAATTATGAATAAAATAACTGGATAATTCATTGAGATAATTAAAATTAAAATTAATTAAATAATTAGAGTTTATTTTTCTTTCACACTTAGGCCTCATCAGAAAAACACACCATCTGCACCATTAAAAGGAGAACATTCTTATTGTTTTCTAACGCACAACCTGCAGATCATGTGAATTAAAATGACCTTAGTGCAAGGGTTTTCTGGATGGTTCTGATGAATGATGAGGATAATTTATTCGTGTCTTTGCCATACAAAAATGAAACAGATAAGCCATTGTTACTGAGAGAGCTATAGACCATCCAGGCATTCCATAAAGAACCAGGAGTAGGGTTGATTAATACAAATGACAGGAGCATTTGGATATGACAGTTCACTGTTCCTACTAGGTTATAATGTAAAGTGCTAAGGTATTAAAAATAGGTGTATGGGGTTTGTGTTTATGGTAGAGGAATGAGGGTTTGTGTTCTAGGACATCCTAAATGTTTTTAGTTTTCTATAATTCAAAGCACTGAAAAAGGTCTTTTCTTGTGTATACCTTTTGGAATCCTGTCTGTCATTACATAAATTCATATGGCTAACAATGTTTAGCTATATGGGGTAACGGAATGCATTTTGCAAATCTAGAAACCAGAAGTATTTGGAGTTTTTATCAGGAGAGAATTCTTTGTGCAGGGATGGAGAGACAGCCAGAGCTGTTCTGTCCAGATTTATTTTGTCTTGCTGTTACGGAACATATAATAGCACTCAGTATTTGACAGGATAGAGTGGTCAGTACTGCAGAAAATGTTCTGGGTTGTATTATCTTCTGGACAAAAATCCAGATTAGCTGCCTTCAACAAGAAGGCATGTTTTTCATTGGTTTCAGATAAGCTAGAAACTCACTTAGTGCATAATGAATTGTGACATCTTATGTAAGTTTGGTTCTTGCAATCTGGTTATTTGTATGTGGAATGTATCTATGGAAGGCATTGGCCATTAATAAAACAGCAAATGTCACAAGCAGCACAGACAGCATCGTCTGATGATTCATTGGGCTGAGAATCAGGACATGCAGGCTCCGCGGCTGCAGATAATGGCAACAGTGTGAAGGGACGTCGCATAATTTTTCAGGTGCTGTCACATCACTCGCGTGCAGGCGAGCACAGCTCAGGGCTGCCAGAGCAGTGTCCTGCTCTTGGTTACGTTAACCCTGCACCACTGTAGTACATGTGCTACAGCAGAATAATCAACACTACCCTGTGCTAAGTACTTTCCTCTAGTTATGAATGCATCTTTGGTCAACTAGTTATGCCTATTCACAGTTAAAACCAGTAAAACCTTTAAGATTTTGTTTAGCTGGGGGCAGGGAAACATCCAGTAGATAAAGGAATCTGTCATGTTTTTCACATTTCAGAAGGGAGAAAGAAAATTCCCTCAATGAAATCCACCAAGTTTGCTGCACGGACATCATTAACAAAACCAGACGCTTGGCTATCAGTTAGACAGATTCGCTCTTCCTAGCAGGAACACCTACAGTATTGTTTCTGTAATTGCAGGGGGTATTGGTTTTTAATATCAAGGTAAAAGAACCTTAGATTTTTTAAATTAAATTTACAATTCAATGTTGTAGTTGAAGCAAACAGGAAATCTTATGGGAAAGAGATAATGGCTTCATGCTTCTATGTGAAATGTCTGCATGCATGATGCATAAAGGCCGTTACTCTATTCAAGTCTCTTGGAGACTCATTTCTCCAAAACAAGCTTTCAGACTTTCCCCTGGACATGTGTGTACTTCCCAACTGTCAGGGTCACAGTCTCTACTTATGAAGTCCTTAATAGAAAAAAAGTAAGTCCTTCAGGAGAAGGGAGTTATATAACTTAATATCTATAATTAAACTGAGCTGTGACACCAGTAATCATACTGCACGAAACACAAGGTGAAACTATAAACTTGGCAAGAAGAGCATGGCTCAGGGGATGGGGTGGGGTGGAATTTAGAACTCTCCTCCCTGTATCCATGGTTGAAACATGGCTCAAGTCAGAAACAGCTAAAGTTTATTTTTATTTCAGGATTTTTCAATGGATCTTTGGAATTAAATACTTTGTCCAAATCTCATTGTGGTCAGTAACAGTTTTCCATTTACTTTATTTCTTTGAAGGAAACTACTGATAGTCAGATTCACATGCAGGTCAAAATATACCATACAAATTATCTCATTTACTGGCAGTTTTAGCAGCAAGGTTACAAAGGCTGCCCCTCTCACCTGCAGAATTACTTGTACAATCACAGCTCACATGTATGAAGATGTATTAAAACTTAGAATACAGCCCATATTCTTCCTTATTCTAGGAATAAATGCTTCAGACTATGGACAGTCTCCAAACAAAGATACAGCCCATCCCTGTGTTCACCAAGCATCTGTTAACTATTCACATTCTCTGCAATTTGCAGAGTTGCAATCTAAACAGATGGGTCCTGTAATGGTAAAGAAAACACTTTCATATCTGGAAATCCTGACAGTTGTGTGAATCACAGTTGGATCTCTTTGATTTTGAGGTCTCTTTAATATCCTAATGTTTAATTAAACTTCTAAGAGGCAAAGGAGAACCAGTATGCTAGAAGAAGGCATAACAACAATATTTGGAAAAAGGTTATTGAGGCAGGATAGAAGTATATGGTTTTTTCCACTTTAGATGTACCTGCTGTGATGGCATTTGCAAGAAGAGAGGAATCAAATAACATCTACCATTATCTCACCAGACAAGCATGTTCATTATATTTTACTCATTAGCTTTTCTTCTTCCAAAAGATGAAGAAATTTTTCTTCCAAAAGTTAGCGTGGCCAGCATGTGGAGGGAAGATATCCTCCCCCTCTACTCTGTGCTGGTGAGGCCTCACCTGGAGTACTGTGTCCAGTTCTGGGCTCCTCAGCTCAAGAAGGACAAGGAGCTGCTGGAGAGGGTCCAGTGCAGGGCCACTGAGATGATGAAAGGCCTGGAGCATCTTCCATACGAGGAAAGGCTGAGAGAGCTGGTCTACTTAGCTGGAGAAGGCTGAGGGGGATCTTATCAATGCTTATCAATATCTAAAGGGTGGGTGTCAGGAGGATGGGGCCAGGCTCTTCTCAGTGGTGTCCAGTGACAGGAGTAGGGGCAATGGCCGTAAACTGGAAGACAGAAGGTTCAACCTGAACATGAGGAAACACTTCTTCACTGTGAGGGTGACAGAGCACCGGAACAGGCTGCTCAGAGAGGTGATGGAGTCTCCTTCTCTGGAGACTTTCAAAAACCACCTGGACTTGTATCTGTGTGATCTACTCCAGGTGATCCTGCTCTGGCAGGGCAGTTGGACAAGATGATCTCTAGAGGTCCCTTCCAACCCCTACCACTCTGTGACTCTGTGTAAATGCAGCATGTACAGATAAAAACTGCCTTATTTTAGTCAATATTTACGTTTAAAATGTCTATGCAAAGTTGCAAGAAGGTGTACAAAATGCACTACATCAGTGTCAAAAAATCCCCAAATAATCAGACTCCTGACCTTACATTTCCTCACTTCCCATAGTCTCCCTGCCACAGAAAGACTGGGAGGACAGCTGGGCCTTGCAAAATGGCTTGCAGGTGATCATATCTGCGCTTTATTAGGCCACTTTGGGAAAAGAAATACAGAGTAGGTGTGATGTTCATAGAATCATAGAATGGTTTGGGTTGGAAGGGACCTTAAAGATCACCTAGTTCCAATCTCCCTGCCATGTTGACTGCTCTGACATTTACTTCTTTATGCTGGGACTGTGATGTTTGTTATGGTAACTCCAAGTCACAACTTCTCTGCTATGGCAGGCAGAGGGAGGTGATCTTTAAGCAAAGAGCCTAAATCACTTCATAACTCCAAGTTTTCCAATCAACTAAGTGGGGCAGCCAACATCATTTGCAAGGCATAGGAATAATGTAGGCTTTCCCTGAAACATTGCTCCAAATGCAGGCACCTGAACACTGCAATTTCAAAAGGTCCAAAGGTATTGTTGAGTACCAAACGTATTTCAGTAATTCAGATTATCTGCAGTGTATGTGCAGACTTTACTGACTCACACTGAGCAGACCCATATTGCATAAAACATTAATGTGCAGATGTCTTAGGGAACCAAAATTCATAAGCCCAGTACTCCCCTCAGGGAAAAGTCATGAGGCTGTATCATAACTCTGAACCTAACTGAAAATTTAAAGGTGGTAAATAGTTCTTGTCTTCACAGTACAAACATTAGAGTTTTGAAAACCATAATAAACTAATCTCCACGTCCCAAAGTCTGTGAATGCTTACACCTTAAGCAGACATAAAACAATAGAATGACTCAACAGAATAATTGTAGAGACAAACTCTTTCCTGTAGGAATAGTACTTTAAAGGGAAGCAAAATAACTCCATATAGCCAAATGCAAAATTATTTTTCCAAACCAGTGGTTGGAAAGTCTTACTTCCCCAATGGTATGCAGCTGTTGCTCTCCAAAACAACTTGTATACAATGTTTTCTTTTTTTTAATCCCCTCTGCTAAAGGAGGAGATAAGTTCTTCATGAAAAAAGAAACAGTAGTCTTGCAATATTATTAGAATTATCTACCCCCTCTTTTAGTATATTCATTTATACTTCACAATAAGGTAGAAGTAATTTTTCAATATTTAATTTAACTAGGTGACTGAACATTTTGCTCAGGTTTCTGATATTTTTGTTGCCTACATAAAAGAAAGACAAAACAGTTTGAGAAAAGCAATCATGAACCATGTCTCTATACACCTATTCCCCATCCTTGAGAACATGTTAAGGCTTCCATAAAGCTGTGTCACATGAACAGTTATTAACTGTGAAAAAAAATCTGAGTCTTACAGAGAAAAAAATCACAAATTGCCTGTTTTCAACAAACAGCACTACAGAAATTAAGCTAATAATTTTTTTTTTTTACAAGGTCATTTTTAATTGACATTGTTTAAGCTTAATTCCCAAGAAGTAAACCACTCTCTCAAAGGGGCTAAGCAAATTATTTAATAACCATTTATTATATGGTTACTTCTTTTTAGTTTACTTATCTTAATTTTTTTTGCTACACTACTTTTCATCCTGTTGCTGATCTTCATGGTAGAGCAGTAAAAGCCAGCTGACTGGCACCTTTGCAACAGCAGCCTTGGGAAAAGAACATCAGCCACCCAACAGAAGTTCTAAACAACCCCATTTTCACAGCTGGATTTGGGGGAGAAGCCTGCAAGACCTGAGATTATCTCTAACTGCTCTGCAATCACCATTCAGGTACTGGAAAGGAAGCAGTGTTGTTCTTTGTCCAGAAGACCTGGAAGGGAAGAGCAAAGGGTTTAGGGGACAGTTCACGACACAGATCCCTGCCACGTCCACTCACACATAATGTACTGGTGCTCCTCAGGTTACACTGCCTTGTACCCGTCTCTCTGCTCAAGAATAATGTTTACCTCAAAAATAAATGGAAGAACTGAGAAAAACCTGCATGAGTTCTCACCTTCTGAACTGGTAAGATGGAAAGACCTAGTTGTAAAAAAATTATTTTTATATATTTCATCCTGACAGTTCATTACTGCAACCTGTTATTCCTATTTGATAGTTTGGGGTAATTCCCTCACCCTTTGCCTACTTTGGGTGAACAAATCAGCTGTGAAAATGTCTTTGTCTTAGATAAAAAACAGGCAGGAAAGGACCCAAACTTTCAACGTCCTCCATGCAGCTTCAGGTGTCCCCTTCTGTGTACGCCTGCTACAACTTTAAAAAGCTAAAATACACTTTTGTGGGCTGCCCACTGCTGATGTTTTGTTGGGTTTCTCCATTGTGGATGTTAAATCATTCAGGTATAAATCAAATTGCATCCATTTTAATTTCTGGCTTGTTTCTGTAGGTTCCTTTTTCAAAGCCAAAGAAAATAAATGGAAATCTTCTTACTGAAGCTGAAAGGCTCTGGGCCAGGCCTTGAAATATGCTCATCCATGCACCCACTTTATTTTGGCAATGATATCAAGAACTTAAAGTGCTCCTATATATCTTACTATTAAAATTAACTTGTTACTTCAGTCGCACTAGGCCACATGATCCCAGAAGGAAGCTCTGCCCTTTAGTGGAATAAAGGTAAAGAAGGTATTTTCAGTCGTGCTTCTGATGTTTCTCCTGTAAGCAAGCGGGACAGGTGGCTGGCGGAGCCCCGCACACATCTGGATTGAGTTGTTTTCCCACAGCAGCCAGCTCCTCATGATGTCAGTCAGGACATTGAACCAGCAGTGAATTATAAGGGTGCAGGATCGGTGCAGGGTCAGTGTGACTTCTGTCCCTCCTCTGCAGCAACAGCTACTTCTAGATGAAAGCACTGGATAAGCTAAATTTCATCTGAATGACAGAATAAACCTGAATCATTTCTGGGTCCAAACATCAAAGGGTCAAGTTGCTAAAATCCTCCCCCAGCACTGAGAGCTGTGGCAGCTAATTGCTTCCATGCAACCGAAAAAAATTCCCTCCGTCTTTGCCATACTCAGCTACAGAAAATTGCTGCTCATCCAGCTGCAAATAACTGACAGGCAGAAAGACAGCACCTCGGGGACAGAAGGTTTTAAAGCAAAGTATAGCTATGTATCAGTGGCATGTTCATGAGAAAATTCACAATGTGCTGACACTCCAGATCTCCTAGTAGCATCACGTAGTCCAGATAACGTAAAAGCCCCAAATAAAACGTGCCCCTGGGGTATGAAAAAGTTGCTCTGGAGGAAGAGATTAAAATATTCCTGATACAAACCTGCTTGAGCCCAGCAAACAGCACCAAATTCAGGGGGCAGTAATGGATGTGCCACAAAACACATCAACCCAAGAGAGTTTATGATCCACAAGGTCAAATACATCAGGTACATTTTAAGTAGAAAAGGAGATAAGACATAAAGGCAAGTTCAAACTGTATTTGAATTCAAATAGGGAAGGACACAACAGCTACTGAATTTCGGCAGGAATGTGCCTGTAGCCTTTAGACTCCTTTGAAAGCCTTATGAATAACTATCCCCCCAAAGTGTGCTCAGATAGAAGTAACTTGCTTAAGTAAATATCTGTAAATCCGGCCCCTTCAGCTCTGTTCAG